>NW_024426885.1:52585388-52619122 GCF_017311325.1 Ursus maritimus
ACTAGAATATTGCACGCCATGGGAAAAGATAACCCAATATGAGGAAACTCAGCAGACATTAAAAACTGACTTAGCACCCCCAAAACTGGAGACCGTAAAATAATAAAACAAGAATATTTGAAATTATTAAAGAAAGAAAAGAAGGACTAGAAAACATAATAAAAAAGACAGAACTCAGTGAAAATGAATATGCAGATTTAAAAGAAGAATCAAATAGGATTCCAAGAAGTGAAAATTATAGTCACTGAAAGAAAAATCTCAGTGATTGGGTTAAATAGCAGATTAGTGAACCTAGAGAGAATTAGTGAAATGGAAAATCAACTTGAAGAGCTAGTCAAAATTCAGTGCAGAGAGAGAAAAAAGGATGGAAATGTAAAAGAGAGGTTAAGATATACAAAGGACAGAGTTAAGAGGATTTAAAATTTAGTAATATGAGGCCTAGGAGGAGAAATTAGGGAGAATGAGGAAAGGAAAACATTCAGACAGTGGCTGTGAATTATCCAGAGTGAAGGAAACCAGGCCTTCAGATTGTTCCAACCAGGAGAAGAATATACAATCCACACCTGGATGCAGTGCAGTGAGACTGCGAGGGACGTGAAGAAATGGGAACCCTTGGGCAGTGCTGGTGGGAGTGGAAAATGGTTCAGCTGCTGAAGAACACAGCTGAATGGTTTCTCAACAAGTTCAGCACGGCACTGCTGTATGACCCAGCAATTCCACTCTTTAGGTATCTGTCCCCAAAAGAATTGAAAACAGATATTCAAACAAATATTTGCACACCCGTGTTCACAGCAGCACTCTTCACAGTAGCCAAGAGATGAAAACAGCCAAAATGTCCATCAATGGATGGATGAATAAACATCCAGAGAATGGAATAGTATTCAGCCATAAAAAAGAATGAAGTACTGATACCTGCTACAACATACATGAACCATGAAAATACTATGTTAAGTGAAAGAAGGCAGTCACAAAATGATATATATTGTATGATTCCATTTATTCAAATACCCAGAATAGGTAAATCCCTAGAGCAAAGCAGATTAGTGGTTGCCAGGGGTTGGGAGGAGGAGAGAATATGCTTAATGGGCATTTGGTCTCCTTTGGAGGGTGATGAAAGTGTTTTGGAAGTAGACAGAGGCAATGGTCGCACAACATTATCAAAGTACTGAATGTCGCTGAACTGTGCACTTTAAGATGGAAATGTGAATTTCACCTAAAAAAAAAAAAAAGAAAGTAGACAGATGTCATCAAAATTAAAAACTTTGGCTATTCAAAGAATACAATCAAGAAAGTGAAAGAAGGGACACTTGGGTGGCTCAGTCGATTAAGCGTCTACCTTCCACTCAGGTCATGATCCCAGGGTCCTGGGACCGAGTCCTGCATTGGGTTCCCTGCTCAGCAGGGAGCCTGCTTCTCCCTCTTCCTCTGCCTGCCGCTTGCCCTGTTCATGCTCTCTCTCCCTCCCCACCTCTCTGATAAATAAATAATAAATAAATAAATAAATAAATAAATAAATCCTTAAAAAAGAAAGAAAGAAAGTGAAAAGACAAGCCACAGAACGGGAGAAGGTATTTGGAAGGAAGACATATGAGCGGCCAATAAGCACAGGAAGAGCTGACCGACATAATTAGTTACTAGGGAGACGCAAACCAAAATGGCCATGAGATACCGCTTCATACTCACTAGGATGGCTGCAATCAAAAAGATTATAACAAGTGGGGGAGAGGATGCGGAAAAATCAGAACCCTTATACATTGCTGTGGGGAATGTAAAATTATGCCACCACTTTGGAAAACAGTCTGGTAGCTCCTCGAAATGTTAAACAGAGTCAGCATACAAACTAGAAGTTTTATTCCTCGTGGGAAATGAAAACATATTGTCCACACAAAGTAATGTTTGCCGTGGCATTTTCATAACAGCCGAAAAGTGGGAAAAACCTAAATGTTCATCATATTTACTGACAACAAAAAGAAATGAAACACTGATCCAACGTACGACGTGGATGAACCTTGAAAACACGACACTCAGTGAGAGGAGCACAGAAAAGGCCACAAATTACATGATTCCACTTATGCAAAATGTCCCGAATAGGCAAATCTATAGAGACCCTGTCTGGAATTGTAAAATTGTAAATATTTATGCCCCTAACTTGGGAGCAGCCAATTATATAAACCAATTAATAACAAAATTAAAGGAACGCATTGATAATAATATGATAATAGCTGGGGACTTTAACACCCCACTCACAGCAATGGACAGCTCATCCAAGCAGATGATCGACAAGGAAACAAGGGCTTTGAATGACACACTAGGCCAGATGGACTTCACAGATACATTCAGAGCTTTCCATCCTAAAGCAACAGAATACACATTCTTCTTGAGTGCACATGGAACATTCTCCAGAATAGATCACATACTGGGTCACAAATCAGATCTCAAAAGGTCCCAAAAGATAGGGATTCTTCCCTGCATATTTTAGACCACAACGCTTTAAAACTTGAACAAGATCACACTCGACTCCCACTGTTGGTGGGAATGCAAACTGGCGCAGCCACTCTGGAAAACAGCATGGAGGTTCCTCAAACAGTTAAAAACAGAACTACCTATGACCCAGCAATTGCACTACTAGGTATTTATCCAAAAGATACAAACATAGTGATTTGGAGGGGCACATGCACCCCAATGTTTATAGCAGCAATGTCCGCAATAGCCAAACTATTGAAAGAGCCCAGATGTCCATTGACAGATGAATGGATAAAGAAGTTGTGGTATATATACACAATGGAATATTACTCAGCCATCAAAAATTGAAATTTCACCGTTTGCAGTGAAGTGGATGGAACTAGAGGGTATTATGCTAAGCGAAATAAGTCAGTCAGAGAAAGACAAATACCACATGATCTCACTTCTATGTGGAATTTGAGAAACAAAACAGATGATTGTAGGGGAAGGGAGGAAAAAATGAAACAAGATGAAATAAGAGAGGGAGACAAACCGTAAGAGACTCTTAACTACAGGAAACAAACTGAGGGTTGCTGGAGGGGAGGTGGGTGGAGGGTTGGGGTAACAGGGTGATGGGTATCAAGGAGGGCATATGATGTACTGAGCACTGGGTGTTATATGCAACTGATGAATCACTGACCTCTCCCTCTGAGACTAATAATACACTATGTGTTAACTGATTTTAAATAAAAGAAATGAATAAAAAATAAAAAATTAGGAAGAAAAAATGAAAACAAAACAAAACATTAGAATTGTTAGTAAATGAATGCTCATAAAATTCTTTGAGATTAGGAGAAAAACGCCAAGCTAGTCTGAAGATTATTACCCTTTTATGACATTATCATCATCACCACCATCATTACTACTTAATTGGGATGTGAATATCTGCTGAGGAATGTGGACTTTAAAAAGGAAAAATTGAATATGCTTTTAGATAACTTTTATTTGATGAATGTTCCCAAATGCTTAATTTCTAAATATTTCTTCCTGCTTCTTTCCTCTCTTTCTCCTGCTAGGAAAGGCACCAATGCCCAGACCTGGCTACAAGCCTCAGGAGCCCAACGGCTGCAGCTCCTATTTCCTGGGTCTTAAGGTACCAGAAAGTGTATGTACCACCACCATTGTTTTCTTAGTTGATTGGTTTTAACGAAGGCAAGTCCAAGAGTTATCAATGATGGGAGTGATCATTTATGAAATATAGTTGATCAGGATAATTATTTTAAATTGGATACAGAGTAAGGGAGATAATTTTCAAAGAAAGTATCTGATTTCCTTTTATCAGAGGCAGCTGTCCCTCAGATAAGATCTTGTGTAGTGAACTTTAAAGTCACCACTGCAAGTATCAGCCGAATCTTAAGTAATCAAACATCACTTCATATGAAATATGACAAGTTTGACTTATTTAAATTGAGTGAGACTTTCCCTGTGATGTGCTGGAGCCATTGGCACTGACCGGCAAAGACTTTTGCAAGTGGTTGATTTCATGCTGGTAGCATCAAATCATTAATGTTCAGAGTATTAAGATCATAGTGTCTCCACATACCCACCCACATACAAGCACCCAGCCCCCACCCGCACCTCCCATCTAGCCGCTGGCTAAACATTTCTCCTCCTACTGCTGGCTGTTCCCTCAAACTACTGGCCTCCCTTGAAAACAATATAATAAACTGATTGATCTTAAGACCTCTTGGAGGCCCTTTTATCTTTTTTACTTCAGAAAAGAGGTGTTATGTAAAATGTGGGTAGAGGGATTTCACATCTAAGCTATGATTTTGAATTCTGCCTTAATCAAGCTTAATTTCACTTTTCTGCTGATTCAAAAGATTTTACTTTGTAATAGTTTTCTAAGCAGCGTAATGTTTATTCTTCTATCAAAAATGCTGCTCACTGGGGCACCTGGGTGGCTCTGTTGGTCAAGCGTCTGACTTCGGCTCAGGTCATGATCCCAGGGTCCTGGGATTGAGCCCTTCATCAGACTCCCTGCTCAGCGGGGAGTCTGCTTCTCCCTCTTCTTCTGCCGCTCCCCCTGCTTGTGCTCGCTCTCTCTTTCTCTCTCAAATAAATAAATAAATAAATAAAATCTTTAAAAAAGAATGCTGCCCACCAATGTGGCATTTTTGTGCAAATTGGGAAAATGTCCCCTTTCCTCTTCCATTTGTCAGAAATTCATCCTAATATACTGATTGTTAGAAGAGGAAATTTGCCATTGACTAGACATTTTTCTCTTCTTTTCTTTTCTTTTTTACAGATTTATTTATTTATTTGAGCGAGAGAGAGCACACGAGAGAGCAAGGGGAGGAACACAGGGAGAGGGAGAGAGAATCTTAAGCAGACTCGTGCTGAGCGCAGAGCCCAACAAGGGACTGGATCCCACGACCCTGAGATCACAACCTGAGCCAACACCAAGACTCAGACGCTTAACCGACTACATCACCCCGGCACCTGGCTAGACGTTTTCCTTAATAAACACACAAATCTATGATGTCTTGTGGGGAGATGTCCCCTTTGATACGACGCTTTCACATACCGCATAACCTGCACGGCCATATGCCCAGCCTTGTCCACAATCATCAAGATGTGTGTAGACACAGAGGAAAGGCAATCTCTTTCAGATATGTATTTATATTAGAGAAATCCCCTTTTTTGGCTACTATACTTGATACCGATTTAGTAGCTATGAAAGTGGTATCGAAACCTCTATAGAAATGTACCAGTGGGTGGAAATTATTAACATGGACACATTAATGCTTCAACAAGGCTCAACTTGTCAACAAATTTTTCTCTTCCTCATTCTTGAAACCTCCCTCTCCCTATCACTGTTTTGCTGTAGAATCCTTTGTTCTAGGAACTCGGTGAGGATGTTGATACTTAGTAACGAGACGTGCATGGCCAGTGTCAGCACCAGAAGACATAAGGGACACGGCTGGCAGCACAAACCACATTCCTAGTGAACCTGCCCCAATCCTGTATTTTCCTATACAACCTCTCAGGCTCTTACCCCAGGATGGGCTTGCAGTCTCGGAGGCATTAGTCCGCTGCAGCCCCCTTTACCTGGCAAAGGAATAAACTATGTCCCTTCTTTATCCCCAACTCTGTCTTCACATTACATATTTTGGCTCCGGAGCACAGAGGTCAGTTTTCAACAACAGTATGCACTCTATTTTGGGAGTAATGTCATTTTGTTTATCGGTACAAGTATTCTTTAGAACTAGTTCAAGAATTTCCAATTTAGTTGACTTGATGATAGCGACTATACTCACCAGATTTTGCTACCTCCGCTGTGATAGATGTTTAGCTGTAGGGATGAGGTACAAGCAAAATGGAAGGAAGCAGTGATAGGGATCTGCCCAGAAATGCAGAGCCCATGCTGTTGTCTTGTCTAGTGAATTACATTACCTCTCAATGTAACAGTGTGTTTTCTTCCCTTTTTCTCAGAAGGGCATTTTAAACTACCAATGTCCATATTCTGCTTTAGGTGGCCTTGGAGTAAAAGTTCAAAAGGGGGGAACTTAAGGAGACCCAAGTGGAAAGGATCTATAATAGCTGATTAATCAATCCCCACCTATATTGTGAAACCAGATTTCCACAATTTCCCCTCGGGTCCAAGTCTATATGATCAGAAGTGCCAAAGATTCTAAGATGCTCTACCTGCGTCTCGACACCTCTGGTCCAAACTCTTTCATAGACCACAGAACGATCGCTCCCTGTAATCATTCATTCTGTCATGTCTCCGCCTTGCTCCAGAGTCTTTATCAATTCTTACCAGTTACTTTGGAAGTCAGGGCCATCCACCGACTTGCCTTTCTCTCTAATTAAAAAGTAATAAACAAACAAACAAACAAATTCGTCCCTGCTAAGCCCTTGAAAGACTAAACAAACCGACTTGCTCACATATGATTTGTTCATATCTCCTTCCTTTCCCTGATACACCCTAAGTCTAACCTCATTCCTCATAATCCTCTCCAAAGAAACCCATGTAGAGTCATCAGACTCTAGATGTGGCATTCTACGAACTTCACTACTCAGTTTATGCCACAGCATTTATAACTGTTTATAGGATGCTTAATACGTGTGTGTGTGTGTGTGCGCGCGTGTGTGTGTTAGATCTTGCCATTGACCACAGTCCGCCTGTGGTCAGGAACCACATGTTCTAGAGCCCGCTCTGCTCCCCGACACATACACACACCTTTAAAACAGTGCTGTGTGGGATGGGTCCCTGATAAATGCTGGTGACCGCTTGATGAACTAAGGCTTAATTTTTCATACTTCTGAGCCTTCAGATCCTTTGTTCAAGCGAAATCTCACATTACATAGGTCTTAGTTGAAGTCCCATAGCTTTGCCTTCTTCACTAACCTTCTGATCTCTATTTTCATCACTGTAGTGGCCTGTGACTTTGAAAATTACCAAATCTAAAAGAAAAAGAAGAAAATGGGCTATTCAGAGTTAAGAAACTAATAACTAAACCATGACGGAAACTTAACATCCTGTGACTGTCAACCGGATGTGTTCTCCCGAGTGGCTGGCATTTCAGAATTGATCTGCGCGTGTAGCAGGAATTCGAGGACTGGCTAGCTCATAACAAGGAGGGCAAGGTTGCCTGAGGTCGTTGGTCTAAACGTGGCGTTTTCTTCCTTCGCTTTTCCGCAGATGGACTTGGGCATTCCGGCAATGACCAAGTGCTGCAACCAGCTGGATGTCTGTTATGACACTTGTGGTGCCAATAAGTATCGCTGTGATGCAAAATTCCGGTGGTGTCTCCACTCCATCTGTTCTGACCTGAAGCGGAGTCTGGGCTTTGTCTCCAAAGTGGAAGGTAGGTCTCTTAAGGGCATCTACTGGTGAGCAGGGAGTTCTGTTCCTGTTTTCTTACAGAAATGTATCCAGAGCTCCTCGATGCAAAGAGACCATTAGAGCTCCCCTAACTTTCTTTCTAGAACACTGTGATGAACATAGGAAGGGTAAAGGAAGATTCTGGACATTCCTTCGCTAAAGTTCTTGCTGTCCTGCCCAGGAGCTGCTGGCCCCATTCCTGATGGACAGGGCCACACCAAAGCCTTCCCAGAGATATAAAAATCTATCCTTTAAGACCGGACAAAGAGTTGCCCAACTGGCTTTGGTTATTCATTCCACTATTAAATAATTTTCCATATCAGGAGTTATTTTGTATAGGACCACTTGGTTTGGTGTAAGCTCTTTTTGCCTTATTTTGTTCTCAGTTGGGCAAAGAATTTTTAAAAACCTATGTGTAAAGCTCTCTGTATACTTGAGGATAATTTTTTTTAAAAAACTGCATAGCTACCCAGTTTCTAGTGCTGATTGTGTAATTTCTTTTCCCTAATTCACCTTAGGAAAAGCTTTAATCCTTTAGTTTCCAAAACTAGAACATTACATCTAGGTATTAGCATTATGTATTTTTAGATGGCAAAGTGACGTTTAAGGCTTATAAGGAGCTGGCCTCATGCCACTGAGAAAGTCAGCCGTAGAAAGAATCTTAAATTGTTTTCATAGATCAATGTCTAGAGTGTAGTCCCAAAGGGAATGTGTGAAGGCTTGAAAATATGAAGAATTAATTAGGCCCCGTAAAGGGAGTATTACACTATCTGTACCGACAAAAGGTGAAGAAGTACCCGCTGCTAATCTAGGGTCAGGTGGAGTTACTTCCTCTAAGCAATGTTCTATTGATTCTCTCTCCTCAATATCTCTTTGATATACCACTTGCCTGGTTACTGCAAGTTAATCTAATCTCTGGGTCCCATCCAATCTATTTTTCCCCATAGGGACCAGATATATTTTTGTACCACTTGAATCAGTCATTTCCACCCTCTGTGTAAGTCCTCTAGTTGGTTCCTCTTCCTTGGGATAAAACGAAACTCCTTAGTATGATGAACATAGCCCTTTCTGATCCAGCCCTACCACACCTCTCCAGCATCATCGTGCTTATTTCTGATTTCTCTCCTGACTTCTGCCATTCCAAACTCCTTGGGTTGATGGACCATATCTTTCTGCCTCTACAGTTCCCTCTGCTTGGAACATTCTGATCATTCATTTTGTTGTTGTTGTTGTTAAACAGCTTTATTGAGATATAATTCACATACTATATAATTGAACCATTCAAATGCTTTTACAATATGTTGAGAGAACTATGCAGTCAGCCCCACAATCAATTTTAGAACATTTTCATCCCTCCAAAAGGAAACCCCATAGCCATGAGCAATCCCATTCCATCTTTCCCCTGCCAGGCCCTTGACAGCCATGAATCTGCTTTCTACCTCTATTGATTTCCTATTCTGGATATTTCATAGAAATAGAATCATAAAATATGTGGTCTTCTGTGACTGGGTTCTTTAACTCAGCAAGGTTATCCATGTGGTAGCATGTATCAGTATTTCATTCCTTCTTACTGCTAAATTATATTCCATTATATGGATATAATGTATTTTTTTAATTCATCAAATGAAGGACATTTGGGTTGTTTCCACCTTTTGTCTATCATGAAAAATTCTGGTATAAACATTGATGTATGGGTTTTTGTAGAAACATACTTTTTTTTTATTTCTCTTGAGTACATATCTGGGAGGGGAATTCTGGGTTATAATGGAAATTTTATGACAAACTGTTTTCCAAAACAGCTATACCATTTTACACTCCCCCCAGCAATGTATAGAAGTTCCAATTTCTCTACATCCTTACCAACCCTTGTTATTATCTGTCATTTTTTTTAAGTTTATTTATTTAAGCAAGCTCCACACCCAACACGGGGCTCGAACTCACAGCCGGAGATTGAGTCACATGCTCTTCTGATGAGCCAGCCAGTTGTCCCTTTGTCTTTTTAATCATAGACCCCAGCAAATGTGAACCGGTACCACATTGTGGTTTTGATTTGCATTTCCCTGACTGCTTATGATGAGCACCTTTTTATGTGCTTATTGGCCATTAAATATTTGCTTTGGAGAAATGTCTATTCAGATCCTTTGCCTCTCTTTAAATTGGGTTACTTGTCTTTTTATTATTGAGTTGTAAGAGTTCCTTATATATTCTGGACACGGGTACCTTATCGAACATAGGTTTCACTAATATTTTCTCTCACTTTGTGGGTTTTTTACTTTCTTGATGAAATTACTTGTAAAGCAGAAATTTTACGTTTTTATTAAGTCCAATTTATCTATTTTTTTCTTTTGTTGCTTGTACTTTTGGTGTCATATATGAGAAGGCTTTGCTTACCCCAAGGCCACAAAGATTTGCTCTTCTAAGAGTTTCTTCTTCTAAGAGTTTTGTTTTAGCTTATACATTTAGATCTATGATCCACTTTTAGTTAATTTTTGCATGTGATTTAAGAAAGAGGTCCAAATACATTCTTCTGTATGTGGATATACAGATGTTCCTGCATATTGCTGAAAGACTATTCTTTCTCACATTCAATTGTTTTTGCACCCTTATCAAAAATCAGTTGAACATACATGCAGTGTTTATTTCTAGACTTTCAATTCTATTCCACTGATCTACGCCAGTGCCACACTGTCTTTATTACTGTGGTGTTGTAGTAAGCTTTGAAATCAAGAAGTGTCCTTCAACTTTGTCCTTTTTCCACGATTGTTTTGGATATACTGGATGCTTTGCATTTCCATATGAATTTTAGGATCAGCTTGTCAATTTCTGCAAGAAATGGCAGTTGGAATTTTGATAGGGCTTCTGTTAAATCTATAGATCAATTTGAGGCATATTACCATCTTAACAAAATAATTTTTTCTGATCAATGAACATGAATGTCTTCCCATTTATTTGGATCTTCTTTAATTTCTTTCAACAATGTCTTATAGTTTTCAGAGCACAAGTCTTACACTTCTTTTGTTTAATTTATTCATAAGTATTAATTTATTCATTTTGTTGTTATTGTAAACAAAATTTTCTTAACTTTATTTTTAGATTATTTATTAATAACATACAGAAATACAACTGATTTTGTATATTGATCTATTATCCTGCAACCTTGCTGAATTCACTTATTAATTTTAATAGATTTTAGTGGATTCCTTAGGTTTTTTCTATACACAAGATAATGCCATCTACAAATCATTCTCCTTTCCAATTTGGATGCCTTTTTATATATTCATCTTGCCAATTGTCCTGTCTAGAACTTCCAGTACAATACTGAACAGAAGTGGTGAGAGCAATGTAGAGAGCAAATAAACAAATGGTACCAAAAAACCAAAGGACCAAAGAAGCAATCAAAAGAGAAATAAAAAAAATATTGAGGGGCACCTGTGGGTCACTCAGTTAAGCGTCTGACTCCTTTTTTTTTTTAAGATTTATTTAATTTTATTTTAAAGAGAGAGAGAAAGACTGTGATGGGGAGGGGCAGATGGAGAGGGAGAGAGAGAAATCCAAACAGACTCCCTGCCCTGCACAGAGCCTGATGTGGGGCTTGCTCTCAATCCTGAGATTGTGACCTCAGCTGAATTCGAGAGTTGGACACTTAACTGACGGAGCCCCCCAGGCACCCCAGCATCTGACTCTTGATTTCGGCTAGGTCATGATCTCACAGTTGTGAGATTGAGCCCTGCATCGGGTTCCACACTCATCAGAGAGTCTGCTTGAGATTCTTTCCCTCTGTCCCTCCCCCTACTCTCTCTCTTTAAAATAAATAAAGAAATCTTTAAAAAAAATATTGAGACAAATGAAAATGAAAATGCAACATATCTAAACTTAAGAGCTGCAGCAAAAGCAGTACTAAGAGGGAAATTCCTAGCCATAAAATGCCTATATCAAGAAAAAAAGAAAGATCTTAAACAAACTAGCTTCACACCTCAAGCAACTGGAAAAAGAAAAGCAATAGAGCCCAAAGTTAGTAGAAGAAAGGGAATAACAACGATCAGAGCAGAATTAATGAAATGAAGGCTAAAATAATAATGGAAAATATAGATGAAAGTAGGAGCTATTTTTTTAAAAGATGAACAAAATAGGCAAACCTGTATCTAGACTCACTAAAAACAAAAAAGAGAGAACTCAAATAAATAAAATCAGAAATGGAAGAGGAGACATTACAACTAACACCACGGAAATACAAAGGATCACAAGAGACTACTATGGATAATTATATGCCAACAAATTGGACAACTGAGGAGAAATGGGTAAATTCCTGGAAACACAACCTGCCAAGACTGCATAATGAAAAAACTGAATCTGAATAAACTGATCATCAGTAAGGTGGTTGAATCAGCAATCAAAAATCTCCCAACAAATGAACAAGATGGACTTTTAAAGTGGCTTCAACATTTAAAGAAGAATTGATCATCCATTTAAATGGCTTCAACATTTAAAGAATTAATACCCATCCTTTCCAAACTCTTCTAAAAAATAGAAGAGGAGGGAACACTTCCAAACTCACTTTATGAGGCCAGCATTACCCTGATACCCAAACTAGACAAGAACACTACAAGAAAAGAAAATTACAGGTCAGTATCCCTGATGAACATAGATGCAAAAATCTTTAACAGAATTTTAGCAGACCTAATTCAACAATACATTATAAGGATTGTACACCATGGTCAAGTGGAATTTATTCAAGGGATGCAAGTAAGTTTCAACATCAGCAAACCAGACAGTGTGATACACCACATGAACAAAATGAACAAGATGAAGAATGAATATCATATAGTCATCTCAATAGATGCAGAAAAAGCATTTAACGAAATTCAATATCCATTTGTGATAAAAACTCTCAACAATAGGTAGAGGGGGAACATACCTCAACATAATAAAGGCCATACCTGACAAGCCCACAGATAACATCATGCTCAATGGAGAAAAGCTGAAAGCTTTCCCTCTGAGATCAGGAATAAGACAAGAATGCTCACTTTCACCACTTTTATTTCACATAGTATTGGAAGTATCCTGGCCAGAGCAATTAGGCAAGAAGAAATAAAAGACATCTAAATTGGAATGGAAGATGTAAAACTATCACTATTTGCAGATGACATGATATTGTATATGTAAAACCCTAAAGACTCCACCAAAATACTATTAGAACTAATAAACAAATTCAGTAAAGTCACAGGATACAAAATTAATATACAAAAAATCAGTTTTGGGGCGCCTGGGTGGCACAGCGGTTGAGCGTCTGCCTTCGGCTCAGGGCATGATCCCGGCATTATGGGATCGAGCCCCACATCAGGCTCCTCTGCTGGGAGCCTGCTTCTTCCTCTCCCACTCCCCCTGCTTGTGTTCCCTCTCTCGCTGGCTGTCTCTATCTCTGTCAAATAAATAAATAAAATCTTTAAAAAAAAATCAGTTTTGTTTCTGTACACTAACAATGAATTATCAGAGAGAGAAATTTAAAAATTTTTTCATTTACAATTGCATCAGAAAGAATAAAATACCCAGGAATAAATTTAGCCAAGGAAGTGGAAGACCTGTGCATTGAAATATATAAGACATTGATGAAAGAACTGAGAATGACACAAATAAATGGAAAGATATTCTGTGATCATGGATTAAAAGAATTAATATTCTTTTTTCTTTTAAGATTTTATTTATTTGACAGAGAGAGACAGTGAGAGAGGGAACACAGTCAAGGTGAGTGGGAGAGGGAGAAGCAGGCTTCCCGCCAAGCAGGGAGCCCGATGCAGGGCTCGATCCCAGGACCCTGGGATCATGACCTGAGCCAAAGGCAGATGCCTAACGGCTGAGCCACCCAGGTGCCCCAAAAGAATTAATATTCTTAAAACGTGCATACTACCCAAAACAACCTACAGGTTCAATGCAATCCCTATCAAAATTCAAATGGAAGGTGTTCTGAGATGCCTTCCCTAATAACCCTTACCCCCAAAAGGATAGAGACTCTTTCTGTGGGTTCCCATACAACCTTAATATCACTTCTATCATGGTGTAGTGTAACCATTTGTTTACCTATCCATCTTGTCCGCCTCTGTCCAAACTGTGAATACTTGGGTTGGGATGTCTTTGGTCTTTGTATCCCAGATGACTAACAGAATTACTGACCAACACACATGTTTTTTCAATGAGTGAATTGTTATTCATCCCACACTTGAACAGAGAAGGCTATAGGAAACATAGTGGAGTTATCTGGGTGAGTATTCTGCAAAAATGGTAGAGTTTCCATGGAGTGAGCACAGTGGTATGGGAGTTCTGATTGCTAAACATGATTTAGACCTGGAGGCCCATAAAAGAAGGGTACCCCAAAGTATATTCTGCTTTACTAGTTTGGATGGAAGCTTATGAAAAAACTTCTCTTACATGTATGTTTTTCTTTTTAATTCTGTATTTGGCTTACTGCCTTAACCTTCCTCCAGATATCATGTCATCCTTGGAATTACACTGCTTCTTAAAATTACTCAATCTACTTCAGGTAGTCTAGTATATTAACCTTTTATTTCTCTTCATCTTTTTCAAGTAGCTTGTGATTCTCTGGCTGATACTGTGTTCAATACTGTATGGACCTTGGGCTGCCGACCTTTTATGAATAGCCAACGGGCAGCCTGCATCTGTGCAGAAGAAGAGAAAGTAGAATTATGAGAAAGAGGTGATCTCTTCCTGGTTTTGAATGATGCCACAGCTGTCAGTCTCTGAGATGGTAGTGTGGCAGATGTGTCTCCTCCTTGCTTCCAAAAGTTTGGATACCACAAAGCAAGAGAAAGAAAACCTTGTTCTACTAGCTGAGAAGTGAGTCCCATCCTTTGAGGAGAACTGGAAAAAAGCCATGGAGTGATTTGAAGACTACTCTTCATTTTAACGATGGTCTCCCCAGCCGAAACACATTTGCCTGGCAATTCAGTTCTTAGTTTAAAGACTAAAATAAAGACTAAAACACTGGGATTCCTGGACTTGGTAATTATATTCATAAGTGAAATTTTGCAGAGTCCAACCATTTGGGAGGCAAGGACTTTCCTCTGGTTCATCTTTCAGTTGCCAGTAAGCATCTCACATTTAATAAAGTGTATTTTTTAGAAAAGAAATGAATGAATTCCATTATCACCAATGTACTTCCATTTCACTTAGAAGAGAACAGAACCCAGCCTGGTAAGTTCCACTGATGATAACCATCATTCCCACTGGTGCTGGAGAGATGAGAACAGGTGGGAAAGGTCAGAGACTTACCTGGTTAAGGCCAATGAAGGTGGAGGTCAGATGGAGTTAGGTCTCTGAGGTTCCATTTTTTCCTTCAACGAACTATTCCTGTTGATATTCCCAATTCCTAAGTGGTGTTAGTGTCATGTTAAGATCTGAGAAGTACGTGGTAAAAATTGCCACTGCAGATAGCTAGGTAAAGTCCCTGAAATCTGGGGGGACACAAATGGTCAGTCCGTAAACTATGTTTCTTAACTCTGACTACAGATTAGAATCACCGGAGGACCATTAAAAAACAAAGAATTTCTGGGGGTGGTATCTACCTATTGGTGGATAAACGCTCCCCACCTGATTCTGACGCACTGGGAAGGCTGAGATCCACTAAGGTCAGGGATTGGCAAATGAAGCTCATGGGCCAAATCAGGCCTAACGTCTGCCTCTGTGAAGTTTTCTTGGAGCGCAGCCATGCTCTCCTTGGTTTATGGCGCGCCTGTGCTACAGCCTCAGAGCTGAATACTCGTGACAGACTGCACGGCCAGAAAGCCTAAAATGTTTACCATTTGGCCCTTGACAGAAAAAGTTGGCCAATTGCTGACCTAGGTCATTCTGTCTTTCCCTTCCTTTTGTTAAATTTACTGGTTGCATTAAGAATTGTTGGTGATAGTCATTTCTAAAAAGAACAAGAAGAAAATCTGTTTCCTGATCTTATGTAAAGCCATAAAATTAATTGGCATAATAAGAAATTGCATTTGATTGCATATAAAATTTATCCCTGTAGTTTATAATATTTATTTCAATAAAATTTATTAAGCATCTACCTACAAAATAGAGTATGGTATAATTTTACATCTTTTTCTATTGCCTTATTAGTCTGAGGGCATAGAATGCCAGATAAGAGGGCATATGGTACCGAATTTTGTCTACAGTTCATTGAATCTCTTAAATGCATGTTAATAAATTTTTTTAAAGATTTATTTATTTTAGGGGGGAGGAGGGGCAGAGGGAGAGAGAATCTCAAGCAGACTCCATGTTGAATGGAGCCCGACTCGGGGCTCGATCTCACGATTCTGAGATCACAACCTGAGCTAAAACCAAGAGTTGGACACTTAACTGACTGTGCCACCCAGGTGCCCTGCATGTTAATAAATTTGTTAATAGTTATTAATTGAAAATATTTCACTTAAGATAATATAAAAACATCAAAAGAAAACATCATGCAAGAGAAAAATCAAAAAGTATTTTTAGTACATACTTACATTGATGAACTTCCAAATCCCCTATAACTATTCTGTGGTTGAACTGAAATCTCAGGGTATCATTATTATTTACATATTTAAGGAGTCATTGGGTATTTAAGTCATAATTTCAAGCAACTATTTAAGTTCGTAGTTTGAAATATCATGCCGAACTTTTGACTGTAATGGTCCTATTGCATCCTACACTAGGTGTTTCATTGTAGGAAAGAAATGTGGGAAATGGGGTGAGCTGCTTTCTGAAGGGACAGTGTAGCTTTCAACGTCAGGAGGATGAAGCCCCACGTGGGTCAGGTCAGTCAGCAGTGAAGTGATCTTTCCCAACCCAGGGGCCAGAATCAGAATGAATCAGTTCTGGGAGTCTGTCTAAACCCACAGTATGAGGTTTAAAGAAGTGCCATGTTCTGAGGTGTTGACTGATGTTCTCTCAGAGGGGGAAGTTCCAAAGAGGTGGAACCAGGAGCCAGGAGTCGGGTGTTGGGTGGTCCTAGTCTTCCCGGTCAATGCCAATCGGGCCGCCTGTCAGCATCTGGCTCCGCGGACCAGCTACGTCCACTCCTTCCACTGCCTCACGCCGCATCCGCCGGTGGCAGCCCTGGGCACAGCGGGAATGCTCGTCCAGCCGTCCACAGACAAGGACCTGGCAGTGCAGAAACACTTCCTGGAAAGACCATAATGATAATTAACAAAAACAGCGATGACAGCTGCCACCTGTGGGGCCCTTTCCGGAAGCCGGACACTACACCAGATGTTTCATATATAGTGTCTCATTTCATCTAAACAGCAACCCTTTGAGGTAGATGTTGTCATCCCCATTTTACAGATGAGGAAACGGAGACTTAGGTTAGAGAACTTGCCCAGATTGACATTAGTAAATTAGTCAGGTGGGCAAACAGACTGAGTCACACAGGTGATCTAGCATAACTTCTGCCTTCGTACAGGGACAGGAGAGACCTTCGAGAAGGGAACACCTAATAACGTTAACATCCTCGCACTTCACATCACAGTCTGGGAAAAACATCGGTGCCCACACGCTTCTGTGTAAAATAACAAGTTCTTTGTCCAAGCGTCTTCCTCTAAGCTACCTGCCAAAGTACGCTGCCAGCTTGAGGAGGGAGACCAGGATTAGCCCTCCCGGTTAGTAGTTGTTCGAGAACAGTGATGTCGCAGGGAAGGACATGAATTCACTTAAATGTGGCGTAGAAAAGATTGTTGATCTCTTAAACTTCCCTTGGTTTAAATGTTTCAACAACTCTACTGAAAAAAACAAAAAATTTTCCACCTTAACAGACTATCTTTGCCTCTTATAACCTCTGATGTGTATTTTTAAAAAATGTAGCATATTCAATATGCATGTAAATTGGTATGACAAATGATTTTTCCTATCTCCTTTTTCTATATTTCTCATTTTAATAACTGCTTAATATTGCACTAGTTGACAAAGGGTAGCGATGTTTGGGGGCTTTTTCTCATTCTCTGTGTAACAATCAATGCTCTATAACATCCAACACATCTTGTTTTTCTTTTTGGTTGTTTGTTTTTGAGAAACTGTCAGAATTTTTAGACAAAAGAATCTGATGATTTTATGGTTATTACTACATATTACCAGACAACTTTCCAGAAACTATACCCATTTATACTGCCACTGTATGCTTCTCCCTATAACTCTGCAAGCATTGTGATTTATAATTTTTATAAATATAATATGTATAAAATAGTGTCTTATAATTGTTTTATTTTATTTATTTTTTTAAGATTGTATTTATCTGACAGAGAGAGACAGCCAGTGAGAGAGGGAACACAAGCAGGGGGAGTGGGAGAGGAAGAAGCAGGCTCCCAGCAGAGGAGCCTGATGTGGGGCTCGATCCCAGAACGCTGGGATCACGCCCTGAGCCGAAGGCAGACGGTTAACGACTGCGCCACCCAGGCGCCCCTATAATTGTTTTAGTTGGCATTTTAAGTACTGTTTTCACTGAACAATTCACTATTTGTCTTTTCTGTGAATTTTCTGCCCATATCCTTTGCCATATGACTACCACACAGGCTTTTTCAACCATACCTGCCCACAGCAGTTTAAAATTATTATCATATAGGGGTGCCTGAATGGCTCAGTCTGTTAGGCATCTGACCTTTGATCTCAGCTCAGGTCTTGATCTCAGGGTTGTGGGTTCGAGCCCCACGTTGGGCATAGAAATGACTTATATAAAATAAAACTTAAAATTTAAAAAAATAAAATTATGATCATACAGTATTTTCCTTGAACAAACAGTGGTTTTATTGGGAGGGAGGGAGATAATTGTGACATTCATGAAAGGTATGAAACTTCTAGATAGCCAATTCTGCCGTGTTTTTCATAGAGGTAATGCAGATCCTAACTGTAGGCTCACAGCGAATGTCAACTAACTGGCTCACCAAGAAACGAGGCTCAGGTCTGGGGCTGAGGTGGGAGGGCGGCGGGGGGGGCATGGTGTGGGTTACAAGGTAAAAGGTGTTCAGCTCACCTTGTGGTCTTTGCCCACAAACTTGAAGACAGGGACCTGGAAGTGCTTTGCTAGGTGGTCCCGGGACGTGTACTGCTTCACGGAGTCATCTGAAACACAGCTGAAAGCAGGACGGGAGAGCACGTAAGACTTGATCATTTCAACAGAGGTGGAAAAACAATCCGGTCCAATGTGTTTGGTCCAAAGAGACGCTGACTGGGTGGAGGAGGCTGGGCTGCACTCAAACTTTTTGAGAATGAAGGAAAAATGAAATTCCCTCCCTGCAAAGGCATCTTCAGCCCTGGTCATGAATACTGTCTGTCCCTTCTCTCATTCTCTGTACGCACAAACTGGGCACGAGGACCTCTCGATATGTCAATGTATGGAAGCATTAGCAACAGCAACCACATTTCTTTCAAAGATACCTTTTGAAATGAAGATCGCTCTGGAAGCCTGTATTTTCATCTGTAATACGTCACAGGAATTCTGCATTCACTACTTGATAATTGGTTTGAGAAGGCTTTATTTTAACTGGATGTCATAAACATGTATTGGACACCTAACACACACTAACCCCCAGAGGGGGTTCAAAGGTGAGCAAACCTCAATTTGCACATCACAGAGCTGCATACAGATTTAAGTTCCGGAGAGAATAACTGGTGCTACTGAGAAAGTTCAGGCACCTCCAAATTGCTGTACTTTCTCTTTTTCCAAATTTAATGCTAGGAAGTGGTTTGATAGGGTTTTTGGGTTTTCATCTCATGTCCACTTTTTAAAAGTGAAACGCCTAGGCTCACCCCAGAGTTAGCTGGGTAAAAGAAGTCTTATTGATTCCCAATTTTGAGACCAGGGTTTAGTATTTGATGAACATTTTCTCCTGATAGGCCAGGGATTACACTTGTATCATCTTTCCCACTCTGAATTTTAAAGGAACTTTAAAGTGTATTTTCCTTTTACTATCAGGTGGATACCTATTAGGTATCCTAATAGTTCTGGTCTACCAGGCCAGGAAAAAAAAAAAAAAAAAGTGGGGACCAGAAAGAAAAGTCTATGAAACTGGATCCTTTTCTTCACATGCTTTTAGACCACTTTCTAGTTCATTGCTAAGTGCTGTTTCAGTGCAGTTGAAAAAAATCCAGTAAAATTGTTTAAAAAGAAGGCACTGTGATTTATAATACCCCAGTACCGTATTCCCCTGAACTGAAGAGAATCTAAATATATAATGCGGTTTCTGTTATTTCTTGTATTTATGTACTCATTTTCATTTTCCTGAGGTTAAAGTTAATTTATACCATCTTTTGATTATGTTCTATAATAAACACCTATCGCATATCTAATCCACACAACATGCTCTGCTGGGAGCTGCAGAGGGTATAAAGATGAATAACTGGTCTGTGATGTCAAGGACCTTATAGTCTGTATCTAGGACACAAATAGTAACATGATATCAAAATGGCACTTTTCACCTAAGGGCCTCACCATTTTCAATTTATTTTTACCAAAAAATACCATTGTTTAGCTTTAAAAAGGGAAAATGAGGCAGGAAGAGTTGTTATAGGGTAATATATTACATATGGGACCCAGGACCAATCCTGGCTCTTGACTTGGTGTTTGCTAAGATTAGACCATGCTAATTCATCAACTCCAAGTTCATGTGTTAAAAGAAAGTAAGGATGGTATAGGATAATCCAAAATAATCGATTCCAAAATATTGTCCAATATTTCACTTTGGAATTCAATATGTTTCTTTTTCTGGAGATTCACTTTCTCATTCTACTTTGCTGAGGTTTGTATTAAGTTACTTTGCATTCTCCCAGCATACGCCAACTAAAACTGGAGCAAGGTGAATGAGCTGTGTTAAATACCAGGGGAAAATGGCCTGATTAAAATGTTAAGCTGAGGACAATGAATAATCAGACCATTTATAAATGTAAACACACTGTATTATATTTATTTTAGGACTCTGGACTTGCCTCAAAAGATTATTATAGTAAATGTTCATTCAATAGTTCACTTGACAACTATTTAATGACCCTTACTATAGGCTAGGCATTGAGGAAGAAAGAGAAGGAAGGAAAATTTCTAGCTCAGGCTGGAAGGAATCAAGGAAGGCTCATGGAGGAAAGAAATCCTGCTGAATCTTGAAGGAACAGTGAGACTTAGGCAGGAAGAAAAGGAGATTTCTGGGAGAGGAAACAGCAGGTGCGGCAAAGGAAGGCGTAAAAAACATAGAGTCTGAGAATTGCCCTTAGTTCCCTTTGCTGCGAGCAGAAACTGGAGAGGGCAGAGATCAGAGGGTGAGGCATGGTGAGCCAAGCTCAGTGCTGGATTTTATCTCGAGGAATTGTCTCACAGACACCATTCCAGTACTCTCCATTATTATGCCAGAGATGGGGCTATTTGCCTGTTTACTAAATAGACCTCTACTGCTGTGTTTTTGAATTCTTGCCTCTGGCTTTTAAGCATTTTAATTTCTCCTGCAGCTTTTTTTTTTTTTTTTTTTTTTAGCTATTTTGTATGTGCTAAGGGCTGGAAATTAAAAAGCATAGCTTCTTAGAACGGTCTAAAATAAAAAGCTTATAGTCCTTAACTGAGCATCTGAATAACAAATATATAAATAAACTTTACAAGCTTTACTGAGATGGTAGATTACATGTTTTTCCAGTGAGTTATGATTATACATGTATTTTTGCGAGAAGTAAATACAGGGGGAAGAAAAGACTCTTGGAATGAGAGAAATGTTCCCTATCTTGATTGTAGTGATGGCTTCATGAATGTATACATCAGAACTTACCAAACTGTAGACTTTCAATGTGTATACTCATTGTATGAGAATGGTATTCCAATGAAGCCGTTAAAAAAAAAAAAAAAAAGGAACCCGAATCTATTCCCCCCTAACAGTAAATCCATATCTTAATCTCCTTAGCATTAGGTATGTGAGTGAAAAAAAGAAATAAAAGATGACACTTCTACTTTTCACTTTAAAACTTTGTGGAGGTAATTTTAAGACGGCAAGAAATCCAAAGAACTACAGACCCCTATGAGACCTATTACTGGCCATCCAAAGCAGCTCAGAATGATACATTTTCCACCAGCTGGCAAATGGTGAAATTTACCAACCAAAGGAAATCAAGAGCCATCAAAGGTTTTCAGTAAGGATCTGACTGTATATACAGATATATATTTTTTCTAACTTTTAACATTTGTTTTCTTTTTGACTGGCTACCCAGGGACTCTTGGAGCTGAGATTTGAGAGTTGGAATGTAGGGGGCTGTCACAAGGCTGTTTTCACTGTCTAGGTGAAAGATAAGGGCAAGGATTAGGCCAGAGTAGAGCAGAGAGAGCAAGTCTGGGGGTACTGCTACTTCTACAAAAGCCTCTTGGTTGATCCCAGTGCACTTCAAGGTTGAACATCACTGCGCAAGAGATTGACAGCAGCAGGTGGAGGATGCCTGTGGTGAGAGATCCAGTAGATAAAAACTAAGTAGACATTTCAGAGTCCATGAGGCCAATTAGCAAAGGGCATGGCTCAGGTGGTGCTCCTATTAGACCACCTCCCTTTCACTGAGCTGCAGGTCCTGACCCTACCTGAGCTATGTCCGCCTGACACTGAGAACAAGGAAGAAACTGACAAGATTCTACGTGAGTCTGGGGTTTGTGTGTAATTTTCCCAGGATTGTAAACAATGGGTGTGACAACTGCTAGGCTTCCAATGGTCCCATGAGACACACACAGTTCTCAATCCAGGGATCCTTAGGAAATAAGGAAATCTCTTTTGTATAAAACAAGCAAACAAAAACCAAATTTTACTTGATCTTTTTTCTCCTAAAACCTTCCAAGTATTTCTTCCCTCTCCTTAACTACCAAGCTTCCTAAAAGAGGAGTCTACATTTGGTGCTTTTTCTTCCTTATCCCCTTGTACTTATCAGCCTCCCCCCACCGCCAACACTCATGCTCTACCCTCTCTTTGAGCAGGTTAATCAATCCTATGTTTCAAATAGAAACAAGGATGATTCTTGGTCCTTTATCTCTAGTCCTGACCTTGTTCCTGGGTCTGATACACATTTCCAACTGCCCACTGAACTTCTCTTCCCATGTATCCTGCGGGCATTTACAATTCAATAGTATTATTTGGAATTATCATATTCAATATTTTACCTCAAGTCTGCTTTTCTACTTATAGCCCTCCATCCGGGTTAATGGCATCTAGTCAGTCATCTGTGGTAGACCCCTTGGAATCATTCTCCACTCCCCGTTCCTTCACCAGTTTTTACCTCCCATGTCAATAAACGGTTTCTCAAACCAATTAAGAGCTCACAAAAGTGCCCTGTTGTTTTAGGAAATGACTGAGTATGCTTGTGCACTTAGAAATCGGATGTGAACTGGGGATAATAAATCGTGTAAGCAGAATAATTACCCATCCTGGATGAGGTAGTACTTCAAGATCTCGTCAATCTTGGAGGTGGGGGTGGCAAAGCAGCTCTCCACCAGGCTTTCTAAGCCATTCACGTGCACCACAGGCTCAATGCCAAAGTAGAGGGAGTCTCGAAGCTTGAGCGTGGGCAAAGCTTCCCGGTAAGGCTCTTCAAACTCATTGTCCTTGAAGATCTCCAGAGTGAATGGAAAGATCCCGTGACTGCGGCTCATGATTTCCAGTGGGGAATTTCGAAGGTGGGGAACATATCCTTCTGAAATGGTGTACAGGCGTGGAAACTCGCAGGTCACTGGGATCAGCACTTTGCTGGTTCGGATGATGATGTCCCCGCTGCTCCCTGGGGTCTGCTTGGGTAGACCTGTCACAAGGTTGCTCGCCACAATCTTGTCATTTACCACCTGAGCCAGGCCAGGGCCAGGAGAGGAAAAAGATTGTATGTCTATTTCTCCAGAGTTCCCCACCTCACCCTATCCCTCCCTCCCACCCCAGCCCCCACCGCATCCCACTCTTGACTGTAACATTCTCCACACTTCTATTTATATCCAAACAATTAGAGATTTGGTTGCTGAAGCCTGAAGCCTTTTAAAAAAATCTCTTCTCTTTTTAGCAAGATGTTCTGACTGTTAAGAGTTTTATATACTACTTCATGGTCAACCCACACGTTCCTTTGGAGTATTACTCATTAAACCTGAACTATGCAGAATCAGCAAATTCAAAGCTCTGGTATTTTAGGAAAGAATGGCTTCAGTATATTATTTTTTGTTCTGGAATCCTAGACGTGCTGGTCAGGCTGCGGCCTGACCTTGTGCTGAACTCATCCACAGGCAGAGAACTGCAGCTCCCGCATTTGTGCAGATGACTTTCAGCTCTTTATCTCCAGCCTCGTCTGTTCCCCTGGGTGCCAGCGACTCCAACCCACCCCAGGGCATTTCCACTCCATTATCCGCAGACACAACAAACACAATTTGCCTGAATTGGGACCCTTTTCTCCTGAGATATCACTCCCAGGTCTCACCCCAAGTCTAATTAGCTCTCTGGTTGTCTTTTCGTTGGATCCAATAAATCAGTGTTTGTTTAATCAAATGGTCGCAAGAACCTCTGCCCTGATCTCCTGGATCCAGGTCCTCTTTTTTTCTAACGGGCTCTACACTTCTGATCTCATCACGACAGCGCTTGCAACCTCACTCTGTGGGATCAAGCCCAAACGCCTCACCCTCGCACACAAGGCAGATCTTTGGAAGCACAGTCCTCCCCCACCTACTTTTCCAGTTTCCTTTTCCAATATGCATTCCTTGCCAGTCAGTCCGCACTGCCCGTTCCCTCAGCAGCAGCTTTAAGTATTGCCATCCCCGACACTGGCTCCCTTGTTTCCCATCCGAAATGGCCTTTCTTTTCCTCTCCGTCTGGATAAGCCTCATGCAGGCTTCCACCCCAGTTCAAGGTCCACTTGTGTTGACTGCTCCAGTGTTGTCCCTTTCTGGACTGTGACTGCACCTGTCCTCTGCATCCCTGTTTCTTGATTATATTGTGGGTGTGTTGTCATCCTAATCCTACCGTGTGTGCTCCCCAAGTTAGGCTCTTGTTGCATATATCCCTCAGGCTCCGGTGCACATTCCTACATGAAAGTACGAACCTTTTCCCTCTATCTGGTCCAACACCTGACCTCATCTGTTACCTCACACCTGAACCTTCATCTGTATCGGTTGCTTTCTTCAAGTAAAAGAATCGGTCAGAGGAGATGCAACCAGCCTCCCGGTGCTGGTGCTGATGCTGGTGCACTCGGGAAAATGTCTGCTCGTAGTGGAGAGAGAGGACTACCGAAGAACAGAAAGAGCAGAATTCTGCTCACCTCCCTGCGCTCACAGGGCCTGGACCACAGCAGACGTTCCATAATACATGCGTTAAATGAATGGCATATGAGTTTTTGCGCTGCATTCTTTCATGTGGAAAGATCTCATCTATGACAAGCTACGCCTCTGTCAACTACCTCCCCCATAACTGGTTTTTGGTCATCCCCCAAGTGTCCTTCAGGAAGAACCTACATCAACCACTGTGCCACAGGTCTTGAGGGAGAAGAGGATGTTGACATGGGTGCCATTGGACACTCCTCGGCAGGAGGTGTTGGTCAGGAAGAGCTCCAGACCGCCAACCAGGTCCCTGGGGATGCTCACTTCAATGGTATTCGACTTGCACAACACGGGGACTGTGACAGAAAGGCAGTACTGTTAGAACCGAGAAATGGGAATTGGGAGAAGGATAAGGAAGGCTTCTAGGAGAAATAATTTTACCCTCACACAACTTGAGCTTTTGTTCCATCCTCAAGGAGATCTAAGAGACTCAAAACAAGTCGGTGAATAAAACCAGGACTCCTAACTCCCCAGGTTGTGGTAAAAAAATGCTCCTCAAACGCACTGATCTCTGAATGAGGAAATACTGTTCAAGTTTTGACTCAACATTTATTTCAAAGTATGGATAGCATAGTTCCATATGAAACACCTGAAGGATTAACTTTTAGCACAACCACAATTTATTGGCAATACAGAAAACGTACTGCTTTACTGTAGGCTTAAATTACATAACAGCACTGCTTTGACTTTGCCATTAATTATGTCTCATAAAACAGAGGTAATAAAAACAATGTTAGTGTACTTGGGGAAAAGTTCCAAATTGTCCTTGCATTGTTCAGTAAACCATAAATGCTGACTATAAATTCCACTTTAACTTAATATGAAAAGGATTGCTTTTCTTCAGTGTTCCTGTGCTCACTTTTCCAGGTTCTACACGTACCGTGAAAGGAATATTTATGGGCACTGTCAGAAAAAATGTGAGGATATGTCATAACAATGACACAGTATAAAGAAATCAAAGGTAGGTGCTCATTAAATATTTGCTAGATGAATGAGTTAAGATTCGGGACATATTCCAGAAAATAGTTCTCAGAGGATTGTTGATTCTTATATTGTAATTGTAAGGAGAAAAATCAGTTCCTTAAGGCTTTCAGCTTAGTTTCACCACCCAATTATCTTAGAAAAGAGAGGAACTCCACCAATGTCTTAGACTTCAAACTTAATTATTAGTTATACTACTAATAATAGAAATTAGGGGGAAAAATTGCAAGTAAAAAGCAAAGGAAACCATATGATCCAGCAATCCCATTTCTGGGTATACATCCAAAAGAATTGAAAGTAGGATCTCAAAGAGATATCTGCACACCCATGTTCATAGCATTATTCCCAATATCTAAACCGCAGAAGTAACCCAAGTGCCTATCAATGGATGAGTGGCTGAAGAAAATGTGGTATATAAATACAATGGAATAGTATTCAGCCTTTTGAAGGAAGGAAATCTTGTCATACGCTATAACATGGATGAACCTGATGGATATCATGCTAAGTGAAATAAGTCAATCACAAAAACACAAATACCATATGACCCCATTTACATGAGGTGTCTAAAGTAGTCTACTTCATAGAAATAGAAAATAGAATAGTGGTTGCCAAGGCGTCGTGGGGAGGGAGGAATGGAGAATTATCGTTTCATGGATATAGAGTTTCAGTTTTACAAGATAAGAAAGTTCTGGAAATCTGTCGCATCACAATGTGAATATATGTAACGCTACCAAACATACATTTAAAGTTGGCTTAGATGGTCAATTTTCTGCTATATGTTTTTTTAACCACAATTTCTTAAAAAGCAAAGGAAAATTAACTTTTTGGTAATATTTTCTTAGAGAGCTTCTCTTTTGAACGATCCCAGAGGAAAGATGCAGGGATACACACTGCCGAAGGAGCTGGTGTTCGATAGATGAGAATTTTGACACACTACAGTGAGGAAGGCGGGGAGGCTTGTGGGGCGGGGTGGGGGAGCAGAGGTTGAGCCCATCCAGGTACTACCTTGGCACGTGTGGTTATCCTCAGACAGCACCAAGCCCCGGGGACATTCACACTGGTAGCCTTTCTCGGACCCGAGGCAAAGGTGGCTGCAGCCACCGTTGTTACTGTGACATCCTTCAATGTCTGCAATAAAACCAGAAGAAAAGGACATGATCTTGCAGGCCTCTTCCCCGAGGATTCTGGTTCTTGGGATGGCACTTGGCATCAGGGAATACACTCAACTCATCGCAGTATCACTGGGGCCTAACTCAGTCATGTAGGGAAACCTATGAAAAAATGTTTATTAAATGTGACAGCTACAAAGAGCAATCTTACAACATCCAAGTCTCTAACCTCTTCAGCTGGTCATTTTGTAGAATGTCCCTCAATCTGGATTTGTCGGTTTTTCTCACAGTTATGCTACAGTTTTGGGGAGGAATACCCAAAAGTCATTTCTTAATTGCTATAGCATTCAATGCACCCATTTTGAAATTTTATAGAGTATTACTGATATAAAGGGGACTGACAGAATACAAATGCAACTAGACTAATTAGATGGATCAGTTGGCTATTGCCAGTAGGTTGGATCGCCAGACCCTCTCCTCAAACCTGTAGTAATAATAACACCGGGATATGTGTCTTGGGCTGACGCACACTATAGAAATGAGGCCTAGACGGCACACTTGGTCTACTCCGCCAAACTCTTGGTGACATTCTTCTTTTGAGTCAGTTTTTCAGTTTCCTTTCAAAAAGTTTTGCATTTTTGGGGGGTACCTGGGTGGCTCACTCAGTTAAATGTCCAACTCTTGATCTCAGCTCCGGTCTGGATCTCAGGGTCATGAGTTCAAGCCCCGCCAAAAAAAAAATGTAAACAGTTTTGCATTTTCAAAAAGCAAACTCCACCAGATGGACAAGAAAAAAGGACTCAATTGAAAACTAAAGAAACTACCACCTGATTTCATAGTAGATAAAAATTAATGAACTTGTGGGCTCTAGACACTATCTTCTAGGTCAAGGGCCATCAAACTCTGGCCTGCTACATGTCCCTGTAAGTTTTCCTGGCACACAGCCACACCCATTCATTCACCTATTGTCTCTGAGGGTTTTCTCACTACACGGCAGATTTGAATAGTTTCAACAGATTCCATATGATACAGAAAGCCTAAAATATCTACTGTTTGGCCTACACAGAAAAAGTTTGCCGCCCCTGTTCTAGGGGTAAGATAAAGAAAGGGAATGCTTTCAAATCATCTCAGATGCTCAGGGACAGATGTAAACTGATTTCCAGTTATAGTCAGAATTCTCAGTTCAGTAATAGTAAAAAAAAAAAAAAGTTCTTTGGAACATCAGTAAATTAACTGGGGATGAATCCATTTTTGTTAAACATATAGAGAGTGTAAATTTACAGTGAATTAATCCTTGTAAAACTTAAGAAAGCTTAGGCTATTACCTGCTTATAAATCTGGATACTTAAAAATGATGAAAGTATTGCTATGGGTTTTTGAAACAGCTGAAAATGACATGTAACAATGTAGAAGACAGCATAAAAATATACTATAAAATGTTAAGATCAACATTAATGGGATTTTTTTTTTTCTAAAAGTGATCTTCCTGGGGCACCTGGGTGGCTCAGTCTGTTGAGCATCTGATTCTTGGTTTCAGCTCGGGTTGTGATCTCAGGGTCGTAAGATCAAGTCCCACAAAGGGCTCCACACTCAGTGGGAAGTCTGCTTGGGATTCTCTCTCTTGCTCTCCCTCTGTCCCTCCCCCTGCTCATGCATGTACTCTACAATAAATAAATAAATCTGAAAAATCAATCAACAAGAATTATCTTCCTTAAGTCATTTAATTTCTCTGGGTCTCAATTTCAATATTTGTAAAAGGAAGGGGTTGGAGTAAAAGTTCACTCAGGATATTTCCAGGTCTAAAACTGCAAAGCACAAAATAAGTTGAAATTCTAAGTTGACTTAAAGGATGTAAGTCTCTTATGAGGATATTCCAAAATGTTTGACTACATTTGGCAAGTGGGCTTGTGGGCCATTTTAGTTATCTTTTATTTATTCCTCCACATTTTCTTCTATGAACATTCATAATAAAACAAAACAACAAAAATTACTTAAAAATAAAAAGGTATTTTTTTATTTAAAAAAAAAGGTATAATTATTTTACAGACCAACCAAAGAAACAAATATGTTTGAACTATCAATAAAACTTAAAGGTTTCAGGGGCACCTGAGTGGCTCAGTCGGTTGAATGTCTGACTCTTGATTTTGGCTCAGGTCATGATTTCAAGGTTGAGAGATGGAGCCCTGCATGGGCTCCTCGCTTCGTAGGGACACTGCTTGAGATTTTCTCTCTCCCTCTGCCCCCCCCCACCCCATGCTCTCTGTCTCTCTCTCTCTAAAATAAACAAATAAATCTTTAAAAATAAGTAAGGGTTTCAATGAATTTAATGCTAAAGTATAACTCGTGTATAAATTTTATCTTCTGTTAAAATACTTTTCAATCATGATTATTAGGTTTTAAAATTATATGAGGATTAACAGTAATACTTCCAATGAAATGTTCATGAATAATTACAAATGTTCCTCTTGAAACATTTCATTAGTATTCAAATATGCAAAGATTATTACATAAAATAATTAGGATTTAAGAAAGATTCAGGACATTACCCTTATTCAATAAAATTTAAAGTACATTTAGTCTCATTATGAGGGACAATAGTTTAATATTCTGGCTAACGGTCCTTCAGTGAATAACGTAAACTTTGTTGCATGGAATAAGTTGTGGGAACTAGCCATAAGTTTTCCTTTTGGGGTCATATTTCATTATATTGAATATAACTAGAATAAAGTGAACTCTTATAAGCAGTATTATACTACAAATTCAATTAGCCTCAGGGACAAATCATATGTCCTCTGTAAATAATAATTAAGTCATTTATCTCTTTATATAATCTGCAAAGAGGTTTTTTTTTTTCCTTTTGGTCCCTCAACTCCCAACATCATGAGATTCAGACTTATTTAAGTAGAAATGATGACATTTTAGTTGTGATAATTTGCAAGGACAAATGTGTCTTACAGAAGGGACATTATCTAAATTTTATATCCTTGTTACAGTATACAATTTCAACTATTTCACATACATTACAAATTTTTTTTATTACTTAATCATATAAAATGTACCTAGCCTTCCTGCTATTAAAAATAGACAATGTGGGGCCCCTGGTGACTCAGTGGGTTGAGCACCTGACTTTTGGTTTCAGCTCAGGTTGTGATCTCAGGGTCCTGGGATCGATCCCCGTGTGGAGCTCCATGCTCAGTGCAGAGTCTGCCTGAGATTCTATTCCCCTCCCTCTTCCTCCCCCTCTGCTCCTCCCCCTGCTCATGCTCTCTTTCTCTCTAAAATAAATAAATAAATAAAATCTTAAAAAAAAAAAAAGGACGTTACTTATCTCCCCCACAGTATATCAATCTTCAATAAATGCAAAGCCTAGAGGGGGAATATAATGGCTTCATGTGAACCAGTTTCCCAAACTTCCAAGATGGTAAGACTCACCTAATGGAATTTGGTAAAAACACAAAGTTTAAGGCCCATCTCACCCCACTGAACAAAGTTTCCAGGAGAGAGTCCTGGGAAGGGCCAGGTGTGAAAGCACCCAGGTGATTCTTCTTAGTAGGAATGTTCGAGAACCACTGCTATAAACCATTTGTTATGCTACCGCCTCTATTATCTTGCTACTCCAGGGATGCTCCTTGATCTGCAGCAGAGATGTCGCCTAGAAGTTATTTAGAAATGCACTGTCCTTGCCTGAGCCCAGACTTACTGAATCAGCATCTGCATTTTAAAAAGATCCTAGATGATTTATGGGCACATTAAAGTTTGAGAAACACATAATACCCCATTTTTATTTCCCAAATTAAACTGTGGCTCTCGGGGCACCTGGCTGGCTCAGTCTGTAGATAGCCTGTGACTGCTGATCTCGGCGTTGTGAGTTCAAACAGCACATTGAAGGTAGAGTTTACTTAAAAAAAAAAAAAAAAAAAAAAAGTGGCTCTCTGCCTCTTGCAAATGCAACAACTCCCTCCTTTTAAATTTGAAAATAAAATCAACCCTGAATTCTGCCTGCAACATGACTGTCCTCGATGACGGTGAAGCCCTTTGGTCTTTTCTTTACACAGCCCAACCTTGACTCTCTTCTAACGCGGGACAGTTTCATGAACATCAGTCAAAGAGTAAGCCAATGGGTTAGTGTGGGCGCTTGATCTGAATCCCTTCTTGCCCATTCTCACCTTCACACGTCTTGCCATCACTTCTTAGCACGCGGCCAACGCCACACTCACAGCGATACGAATTTTTCAGGTTTACACAGATCTCACTGCAGCCACCATTGTTTTGCTCACATTCATTTTCATCTGTAGGAGAGAAACCACGCCCCTTACACACTGCTGAGCAACTCAACCTATCCCAAGCCCCTTAGCAGAATCTTCCCGTCTTTTCAGAGCCTGTTGATACATCAACTTCTTTGCTATGATCCTTATCATCACTTCCATCAACCTGATGTCCTCAACCAAGTAATTTGTCCACCCGCCCTCTGCGAGAGCAGAAGGCCCTTCTCGTTTGCCAATTAATTCCCTTTAAGAGCAAAACTGGGGAAATGGAGGTTTTTTTGTTACCTGGATTCACCTATTTTATTGTGTTGGTGAACATCACCTTCTACAGTGAGTGCCCGAAGATTTGCTGAATAAATACAGACTTACAAACCAAATGGTGTTTTAAATACATCAAAGGAACTTACATCATGGAAGTAAATGGCTGATAAAAAATTTGTGTGAGGCAGTCTTCTGTTATAACATGAACAACTGCCCTTGAAGTCTATCTTAAATATTGGACTGTTCCCACATTGTACTTAAACCATGATTGCTAATCTTTTTAAAAATATGATGAAGGATATGGACTCTTGCTATTAAAAAATGCATAGCTGGGAACAAATGTTGATCCCCTTCCTTCGAGAAAGAAAGGGAAGCTTGGGAACAAATGTATTAGGGTTGGGGTACTGGGGTTTAAACACCCATAGGGTGACAGAAGGCATGGTCTTGGGCCCAGGAGAGGAGATGACCTGCAACCGAAACCCTGCTTAAATCCACGACTCCAGAAAAGATATCCCTAGAATGAAAGGGGGAGTAGAACTTTGCCCCAAGGCCCACGGACGCAGTAAGCAAGCCCTCTCTGAGGCTCCAGGAGAGAGGAAATCCTTTATAAACAACAGAAACCCCAAGTCAGGCCTTGCCATGGTTGAAGTATGAACTTAACTCGAAGCTGAGGAATTGGTATAAAATGTGGCCTGGACCGATGAAGCTTCTGTGACACCTGACAGAAGCATTGGAAAAACCACTCCGTAGTCAGACCTCCACAAAGCAGGTGGTCAGCGTGGTTCCACAGAAACACAATTACAGCAGAAGGTGGTTTGCCACAAAACACGACACAGAAGGAAATGATCCACTTTGAGAATGACTTGGCAAGATAACAAATGGGCAGCTTTGAACTGGAGATAAGAGAATAATCCTGAAAAATCCATAATGCAAGGATTTTAAAAATTACTAAACAGATGAAAGAAAGGAGAGTAACCAAGATAAAAGAAGTGAGCAAAAAGACAAGGCAGAACTGAAACCAAACAGACATAGAACTTGTAGAAATGGAAACCACAGTGGGTAAGATCAGACTCTTAGTTTGAGCCACTACGGCCCGGAAAGTGGATGGTGACGGAGGTGCTGACAGCTCTCCTGCATGGGGCCACACGCTGTCCCGAGCCTGGGCGGTTTACCTCGAGACCAATGTGGTTTTTTTTTTTAATGTGAGCGAGTGATACACTTGTACTGATTTAAGCCATTGTCATTTGGGAGTTCATTGTCATTTACAGCCTTAGACACTCTGTGTCCCAGCCATTCCACTTTTATGGGTATGCTCTAGAGAAAATCTCACACTTGGAGTATCATTTTAATGTTAATTTTAAGAACAAAAACAATGCTCTATATTTTTATGGGTACATACACAAATAATAAAAGCATAAAAACAGGGACCAGAAGAATATACACTAACTTCAAAACAGTGATTACTCCTGGAGGGTGAAATAGGAAAATGAAAAAGGAGACGGAGTGAGATGGCTTTATTTGTATTTTCAAAATTTTATTAAAAAGACAAAGGAAGAAAAAAACTAACTATAGTTCAATCTGGGCACATGAGTTATATTATTTTATCATCCTGGCCAATAATCCTGTTGTATTATTTTCCTTTACTCCTCGCTGACTGAAAAAATTTATGGAATTTAAAATGAAGAATTAAAAGTAAGTTACATTTTTTTTTAAAATTAAGGAAAACTGACATATGTACATTATCACAAAATTTTGCCTTTAATTTAAGGGAATTCATGACGTCCCTGAAACTGACAGACAGGCCTCAGGCAGCAACCGGGGGTTCCCCCTGTGCACTGTTAGGCAATGATGTCCAAGATAAACTGTTAAGCAAGAGATGCGTATGGTATGCAACTTTGGTGTAAAAAAAGGGCAGTAAATAAACATATATATTTGCATTTTTTATATTTGCCTGAAGAAACCCTGAAAGCATACGTAAGAAAATAATATAAGAGATTACCTGAGATGGGGTTGGAGAAGGGAGAAATGGAACAAACGGAGGACAGAGAACTAGACATTTCATTGTATACCTTTCACACTGTTTAATTTGGGACCCAACTATCTTACCTAGTCAAAAGTTATATTAAAACAAAAGCTGAAGGGTGCCTGGGTGGCTCAGTCGGTTGAGTGTCCGACTCTTTTTTTTTTTTATTAATAATGATTTTTTATTATATTATGTTAGTCACCATACAGTACATCCCCAGTTTCCGATGTAAGGCTCGATGATTCATTAGTTGTGTATAACACCCAGTGCACCATGCAATATGTGCCCTCCTTACTACCCATCACCAGCCTATCCCATTCCCCCACCCCCCTCCCCTCTGTAGCCCTCAGTTTGTTTCTCATAGTCCATAGTCTCTCATGTTTCATTCCCCCTTCTGATTACCCCCCCTTTCTTTATCCCTTTCTTCCCCTAC
>NW_024426885.1:52624794-52635363 GCF_017311325.1 Ursus maritimus
CCCCCGTGCAGGTGGCTGCCGCTTCCCGGCGCCCAAACGCGGTGGCTCCCTCCCCCTTCCGTTTATCTTCCGATATCCGTGCACGGTTTACAGCTCCCCTCTTGGTACCTCAATACTCAGCGCTGGAGATGTTCATTTGTAGAGATCCAGATGCATCATCCTGCGTCTCAGGCTGATTCCGTGGTTATTTAGGCTGGTCTGGTACCTATCCAGCTCGACTCAGGGGACCGGCTGAAAAAGGGGTCCCCTACTCCTCCACCATCTTAACTCCTCCCCGAGTGTCCGACTCTTGATTTTGGCTCAGGTCATGATCTCATGGGTCATGAGATTGAGCCCCACGTTGGGCTCCACACTCTGTGTGGAGTCTGCTTGAGATTCTCTCCCTCTTCCCCTCCTCCCACTTGTGCGGGCATGCTTTCTCTCTCTCGCAAATAAATAAATAAAATATTTTAAAAATATATTTTATTTATTTATTTGACAGAGAGAGAAAGCATGCCCGCACAAGTGGGAGGAGGGGAAGAGGGAGAGAATCTCAAGCAGACTCCACACAGAGTGTGGAGCCCAACGTGGGGCTCAATCTCATGACCCATGAGATCATGACCTGAGCTGAAGGCAGACGCTTAACAACTGAGCCACCCAGGCGCCCCAGATAAATAAAATATTAAAACAAAAACAACAACCAAACAAAAAACCCTCCAAAAGCTGAGTAATGAAACAAAAACTGCCTTAAAATGACGTCAAAGATTTTCCAAGCACACCGTGTGTGTGTGTGTGTGTGTGTGTGTGTGTGTGTGAGAGAGAGAGAGAGAGAGAGAGAGAGAAAGAGAGAGAGACAGAGACAGAGATAGAGACAGATCGAGGTGAGGAGGGAGGTTGGGGAAGATTACAGGAACAATGCTCTCCTGTACCCCAAACCTTTTAGCGTTAAATCACATAAAGTCCGTCATGTAAGAGCGCTAGCAGCTGGCATGGGAGGGTGTAAACCTGCTCCATAGGACGGTCAGTGGGTTCACTAAGGAGGCTGAAGAACAAAAGCTTTTCTAAAATAAGAGCATTTTTATATACCTTTCAACCTAATCCCCATTCCATGCTGACCAGTTACTGTTCTTCTTGAGGAGGTGGGTATGGGCCAGTCCTCCCTTCCTCTCTGGATGTGTTTTAAATCTATTTGAATCCTGGCACTTCGGTGGCTCAGTTGGTTAAGCGTCTGCCTTCAACTCAGGTCATGATCTCAGGGTCCTGGGATCAAGTCCCGCATCAGGCTCCCTGCTCAGTGGGGAGCCTGCTTCTCCCTCTGCCTCTCACTCTGTGCCTCCCACTGCTTGTGCTCTCTCTCTCTCTCACAAAAATAAATTTAAAAATCTTAAAAAAAGGAAATCTACTTGAGTCTGAATACAAAAAGCTTCATAATGGGAAAAGGTATGATCTTCAGTCTTGGGTTTTTCAACTCTATTTTCTTCTAGTTACAGATAACAACACGTGTACAAGTAGACAAGTCTAGATTTCCTAGAAAATAATCTGACCCCCCTTTCTTGCTGCTCAGAGAAACCAAAATTATGTGAGTGAAGTTGTAGAAGTATGTCCTTAGATAATTCTAGACCAAAGTTATCCAACAGAAATACAAAGCAAGCCACATAAGTAATTTAAATTTTTCTAGTAGTCACATTAAAAAATTCTAATAATATATTTTATTTAATTCAATATGTCTAAAACATTTCATCTCAATGTAAAATCAATATTAAAATTATTGAGAAATTTATAGCACATCTCAATTTGGATGCTAAATTTTCATTGGAAATACTTGCTCTGTATTTAGAGTCATAAAATGTATAGTTGGTTACTCAAGTTGTCCCAAACATTTTCAGTTTTCTAACGACTAAGCCAAGTATCAGTTTATAAATTAAAATTAGATAGAATTAAAATTTGGCTTTTCAGTCATACCAGCCACATTTCAAGAGCTCCACAGCCACACATGCTAGGGGCTGCTGTAGTGGACAGTGAAATTCCAGATTGTCTCCACCCATGATATAAATTTGGTTTCAGGCTTTAGTCATGACCTAAAAAAGGCAAACACCATTCTAAATGTTTAGAGACACGAACTAGAAAAGCGACAGACCTCTGAGTCAGGAAGTGTTTGACGTGTCCTTTTGATATAAATGGCCTGTTTCCACTTCAAGATGAGTTTCTTACCGAAGCATGTCTGCCTGTCGGGGCCTAGCACAGTCCCTGGAGAGCACGTGCACTCACTGGTGTCCACACAGCTGCCATGGCAGTCCTCGTCGCAGATGTCATAAAAATCTGTGGAAGATGAAGTCAACCTTGCATGAGGGGCGAGGACCAGAGGACACTCTCATTCATGAGAAAGCCTCATGAGTTCAATCATGAGGTATCGGTTCGTGGACAACGTTGAGAGTTCTCATCATTCAGGGTTTATGTAACCCAATGGAAAGAGATACTGCCCAGGGACATCTGTCATTTAGATCAATGGTTCCCGACTTCAGATGCACGGGTGATAGTCTCTGTGAATCTAAAACCTCATCAAATATGAGCTGTAGGTTAAGTAAGTGTTATGCCCTACTCTCCTATGTGCTTCCGTTTTTTAAATGTGTACAGATTTTGATGGGATTAATAATAGAAAAATTCATTTAAAAATATTCCTGATCTCAAGTAGTTTTTTCCCATTATACATCATTTAAAAAAATCAATGGATACTAAACACAATGCCACCCTGCGGATGTCTGATATAGATCTTAAAAAGGGGTCATCCACACTCAAAAATGTTGGAAATCCACTATTTAGAAAACCCAAATCAACACTTCATTTTCTAATGTTTTGTTTGAATGGAATAAAGACAAAACAAAATAGAACTGATCAGAGTCATAGCTCCTCTCCCTTTCCGTTTCTTTAGGACATTTTCAGAAACCCAAGGACGGATCACAGAAATCACCATCTGAAGTTACCTGTGGCCCTAAATCAATGCTATTCAGACTCTGAGATACTACCATCACTGAATTTCATACGGCATTTTCTGATGCCATCTGATGCCTTACGGGGGAGGAAAAAGAGCACAGAGAAGGTACTCACGACCGCAGTAGACATGAAAGCAGACGCGGGGCTTGGTCAGACGATACACATAGTAGCCTCCTGGGCAAGCCTTGACCTCGACCGTGGTGTTCCAGAGGCAGCAGTTCCCACTGAAGCTTGCACAGGCCTGGCGTTGCACGATGCCATCACCTTCTAGAGGGTGGCTGCCATTGAGCCAGACGGGAGCATGGGTTCCACAGTGGTTTTCCGGTATGCAGAAGGTGGGCATGGCATCCCCTGCCATTCCCGTGAAGCGGTACCACTCCCCATCCACATGGTTGTCACAAAGAGGGGGACCTTGAGACTCATCAAATTGATGCTCCGTGTTCCTCCACGGCTCATTCAAACTGATGTAAGCAGAACAAGGATCTAGAGCTGGGAATGAAAAGACACTCAGAGCCACCTTGTCATGTTTCAAATTACAATGGCGATAGCCTGAGCCCACCTTCTTGGTCTTACATTTTGGATTTTTATTTTATTTTATTTTTTTTTAAGAAAGAAATACCCGAAAATCTCCCATATAGCTGTTTAAGGTTCCTTAAGTTGACGTAAACATATTTTATAAATGCCTTTTACATAATTATTTCCAATCTGCTTAAGGTTTAGTGCTACTGTTGGACTAAACTTTTTATCCAGAATAATCATTTGATAGAAGGATAGTTGTTCAGACCAAGGGAAGTTACGATTATAGTCTCCCTGAGCTCTGTTTAACAGTCAGAAAATATTTTGAACATTGTGTTCACCTGGAGGCTATATTATATGAAAGTATGGACAAACCTGGTGTCCAGAGAAAAGTGACCAGACTTCGAAGGGAGTCAAAAAATTACCAACTGGGGAAGAAGCTGACAACTATAGTTTGGAGAAAAAAAAGACTGACGAGTATGCATCAGTTCTCACAAATCTAGGTATTCTGTTACAAGAGCAAGAACAGACTGCTGGGGGCACCTTTAGTTCAGCTATAGAGTCATGGAGAGGCCTATCGCAGTGTTGTAAGCTCTTCGTCTCCGGTAATTTTCAAAAAGTGTTTGGATGGTCATTTGTAAGCAAGACTGTGGATGAAATTTTGCACTACTGGGAGGTTTGTCTTGTTAAGAAGGTATACAGCTCACTCCACTGAAAAGAAAGTGCCTCTGGCATGTGTCTGCTGTTTTGAAATACACAGCATACAGGCAAATTATTATCAGAGATATTCTCAAGCTGAATGTTGGTATATATGCCATCAGCTTATTGAAAATATATGAACTTTGTGTATAAACAATCAGCCATGGCATCACTATCTAAAGTAGAGCCAAATTTCTCGAGCATTCATTTTTAGTGCATAAATTGCATGGACAAATATCTCATCAACAATATTTTAATGACTACAGACACCAGTAACCCCAATATTCTCACTGCTTCCCTCAATTTCAGGGAAACATTGAAGTAATGTAGGCAAATTGTCCTTAGGAAGGGTCTATAAAACCAAGAAATTCTAGAAAGGAACACTGGCCAGAGTGCTATCCTTTGTAATGCACGTGAGGCCGACTTACCTGACATTGTAGGTGGGGAACTTACATTAAGGCCCATACATTTTGTAGGCAGAAAATTCAGTTTTAGCAAATACTGCACAATAATTAAATGTGGATGGGCCATGATCATAAAATGTAAGTTGTCTAGAAAATATTTTGGATTTTCCCAGACTACATTTAAAACTCCAGTTCACTCTCTAAATTCAGTCACATGCAGAGGAGGGTGTAGCCTAGAGCTAATGGCCCCAGAGAGAATATGACAGTTTGGGACAGGAAATAAATAGGCTACTGCATTTTCTGGAAATAACACATTTGCAGGTTGCACATGGCAGGAGCCACTCTCTTTTAAAATGTTCCTGAGATATCCCAGCTGTGCCCTAGACCATATTTGATGTCACTTGAGGGCAGGAAATGTCCTCACCCAGACGTTCTCCCCTCTCGAAAGGGAAAAATTCCCTCATCTGCTCTCCCAGCTGTGGTTCTCTTAAGAAGCAAGGAAGGTTTCCAGGGCAATTTCACAGGTGATTATAAATTCATAGAAATATTTGTTGATCTCCTTGGCTCTACTTTTATAAGAAATGGTTAGATACTCAACTTTTAATGGCTTTTGCAGAAATTCCTAAACCTCCCTCAATAACTATTTCATGGTTTATAAAGTTTTTCCTTAAATTTAACTGTCATTTCTTGTGCTCTTTGTTAAAAGTTCACTTCCTCTTGTTGAAGGGGACATATGGCCCAAATAGGGGAAATTTACCGGCTATTTTCTGTAAAATAAATACATTTTTTAAGTTCCCCACGGAATATTTTTTAACATTAAATAACCAATTCCTCTCCACCCTTTCAAACCTTTAAGAATCTGGCCACTGGTATTCTTCAGTCTCTCCGTGGGGAGCCTGGAATTCGGTATTATGCATACTGCGTCCTAAATTGCTCAAGTACACACTCCATAAATGGGAGACCTTCAAAAAGAACAGCCCCGAGGGTTCCTTTCAAAGTTGAGTCCGGGCCAGGCCTGCCAGAGAGCTCCTCGGTCTTTACCAGGATTCCTGCCTGGCGGCCCCTCCCGACTCCCCCCCACCCGGGACGCGCAGACGCCTGCGTGTCCCCAAGGGCCAGCCCCTCGCGGCGGCCAAGTGCGGAGAGCAGACGTCAGGCAGCGTCCCTGCCCTTCCCGTCCCAGTCGTCCAGGTGGAGGGGATGCCGCCCCTCGGGCTGGGTCCTGGGTCCGCAAGCTCCCTGTGTTCTTCCTTCCCTCTCCCTCCCTTCTCCCTACTCTCCCTCCTTGCTTCCTGCCCCCTCCCCTCCTCTCCTTTCCTTCCCCTCCTTTTCTCTCACTTCCCCTCTCCTCCCAGGGAAGACCGCCTCCCTGCTCCCCAGCCCCCGAAGTTTTCCCTTTGTCTCGCTGCTGGCATTGAGTCAAACGTCCTAGAAGGGCTGCAAAAAATAAATAACATAAAAAAGATGTGGGATGGGAGATCTTTGATGGGAACAGGAGGGACTAGAGGGAGAGTCAGCAATAAAGAATGGAAAGAAAGGGAAGTGGTAGTTCCCGGTGGTGGGGGGCGATTTTTGCTTAGAAAAGTCTTGGCTGGTTATTGGCTGCAGATACAGGGTGATTAAACTTAGTTCAAGACTTTTCTAATAGACTTTTTTTTTTTTTTTAGATCAGTTTTAGATTTAGGGCATACATGAGAAAATAGTACAAAGAGTTTCCATATACTTGGTGCCCAGTTTCCCCTATTATGAAATATCATACTTCAGTGTGGTCTCTTTTCCACATTTAATGATCCGGTAGTGATGCATTATTATTATTAACTCAAGTCCATAGTTTAGATTTCCTTAGTTTTTGCCTGTGTCTTTATTCCAGGATCCCATCCAGGATACCATATTACCTTAATTTTCACATCTTTTAGGGTTTCAAACCTATTGTTAATGTGTACCCTTGAAGGTGCTAGCACAAGACCTGAATTATCGTAAAGAAATAAATCAGGGTCAACTAGACAGAGCTACGCAGAAGTGCCAAGAAGGATAGCTCTGTCCATCTCAACCTCCTCTCCCGTCTCTTTCAATTAGAACTTAAATTCAATTGGAAAAAGGAGAAATGTGTTAGTAACTGGAATTGAAACTTTGTTTTGCCTTCTTGGCCATTTTTGTGCCAAGCCTGAGAAGGGAAAGAGTTTAAGATTCACTCAGTCTATGCAAAAGTCATATTTTTCAGATGTCCAGACTGAGTTCAATTTATCCAGATCTGTGCCTTTCATGGGGATAGAGCTTTCATTCAGTGCCTTGTATTCATTAAAGGAAAAAAAAAAAAAAGCAACTCTATCCTCAACTCTAAAGATTATATTTTTGCTCTTAAAGTTGGAATTATAGGGGCATCTGGGGGGCTCAGTCTTTAAGCGTCTGCCTTCAGCCCAGGGTGTGATCCCAGGGTCCTGGAATCAAGCCCCGCATTGGGCTCCCTGCTCCTCTGGGAGCCTGCTTCTTCCTCTCCCACTCCCCCTGCTTGTGTTCCCTCTCTTGCTGGCTCTCTCTCTTTGTCAAATAAATAAATAAAACCTTAAAAAAAAAGTTGGAATTATAAAAGTGTCTATAATATAAAGAAGTTAGAATTCTTTTTACACATACTCCAAGAAATATTTATCTAGTGGAAACTGTTGGGTATGGCAGATCCATGGAAATTCTGGATGCCCAGGCAAGAGGCTAATGGGAACATGAAACAGAAATTCTTTGAAAATATATGTATTGTAGGTTATCATAGGTTTTCTTACACTATTCTAGAACCAGTATTTAAGATACTGGAAAATAGCTTTTAATCCGGACATAATAGCAAATTCCTACAACAAAAAGTGCATTGTGCCAAGTACTTGACACAAGACTCACCCATTGGTGATGCAGGTGTGATTGTGATGAAGACGCAGGTGAGAAGCAGGAACTGAAGCATCCTTCTGGACCAGCCACCAGAACAGACTGGAAATCCTCTTAATTCCACTTGTCCTTTGTCCCTTTCTTTTTCAAGCACATTTTAAAAAAAGGCCGCTAGGCTCTCCTGAAAAAAGATTTTACAGTACTGGCTGGGGCTTTATCAGAGGAAGAGGATGAGTGGGATAAGGAGTCCATTGCTCTGGCCTTGACCCCAGATAGAAACACTGCTTTACACTGTCAACAGGGTTATTGATATTTTTCTTTGGGGGGGGGGGAAACCATCACAATCCCTCATCCTCCTATTGTTTTCTCTCAAGAATTCCCTGCAACAAGGCCTCCAGTATCTTATCCAGAAGGGAACTCTAAATGAGGGACATCCCCTCATGTCAAAATCTTGTTTTGTGACTTCTAGGAATTAATTTCATGGTGTTGCAGCCCCACCATTGCTTACGGAATGAGAAAGGGATAAAGTCAAATTGTTGCAACTGGTCACTAGGAAATGTCTTGGTCAGATGGTAAAGGAGCTTACAATAGCACACGAAAAAGTAGTAAGGAAAGGTGTGGCATGGGCAGACACTGTCCTGAAGCGAGCTCCTAAGTGTGTTCTGCTATGGTCTTTGGTCTCAAAACTTCCTAAAGAAACCAGGTTTAAGTTGCGTTTCTACCAATTCAAGCAGCAATACCTCATGTTTTCATAGTGCCTTTCTTTCTTCCTCAAATTTAAAATGGGTTAATGTTACTTATTTTACTAATTCTCACACTAAGATAGAGGTAGGGGCTTCAATTAGGAACGACTCATTAAATTAACAACACTAAAAAGTGATGTTTACTAGAATTTCATTTTTAGACAAAAGAGGCAAAATGAAAGGACCTGTATATTACGTGTCCCCAGACAATAGAATGCCAGCTCCCTGACATTCTATAGTGTGTGGACTCCTGAGAATTGGCAAGCACTATTACTGAAGATAATGTGAAAGGGAAGGACAAAAAGAAGGGTAGGGGTAAAAATATTTATTTATTTATTTACCATTTTTTAAAAGGAGGACATGTCCAACATGGGGCTTGAACTCCTGACCCTGAGATCAAGAGTCGCATGCTCTACCGACTGAGCCAGCCAGGTGCCCCAGAAGTTTTTTAAAAAATACTTTATTAAAGAAAGATCTGAATGAAACCAAAATTTCTCTCTCCTAATCTTATCTGGACTTGATGCTTTGGCTTCTATCATTCTTATCCTTTCTCTCATCTATGTTTTGTGTCCTAATCAAATTTCTAATGACCAGGGAAGGGATATTTACTGTTCTAGGAAGTAGTTCACAAACTTGTCTTCCTCATCTCTTATCACATTTTTTTCCTATGCTAAGTGGCATTCAAATTATTGTGGCCCCTTTCCTCTAAGGGTTTCAGTTCAATTAAACATGAGTGCTTACTAGGGGCCAAGTGCCACGCTGTCTCTGGGTTTTGACAGTGATGAAGGTAAAAGTGGTTCCCACAAGCACAGAGTTTACCATGCTGTAGTGTGGAAAGCTCTAGCAGGGGGTTTCCAGTGATCTGAATTTATAGTTACCCACTTTATCACTAACGCGAGCAGAACACAGCCAACCTGACCATTTTTAATTTATTAAGTTGCAATCTGATGGCAGCAAAGGATGATTCTGGGACCAAGGAATGGTCTCACTGCAGTTAAGAGTTAGTGCTCTTAACAGAAAAAACAAAACCCTGCAATTTCCTGTTCCTGAGAAACCGTCTGAGTGCTTCATATGTGTTGCAGAGAAACAGAGGACGTGTGCATGAGATAAACCCAGATTTGCTGCCAGGATTGATTGCCAGAGTCAAGGACTTTTACCAGATAGCCCTTTGGTTCTGTAAACAAGCATTCCCAGGATGGTAGGACTTTTTTTTTTTCTTATTCCTATTTTTTCCTTTTTAGTTGACCTGCCCTTTCAATTTTTTATGACGAAAAATTTCAAACATATACAAAAGTAGAAATAACAAGAAAAACAGCTGCAATTACTAATATTATGTCAATCTTATTTTATTTATACACCTAGATGCATTTCTAACATAAGGCCTTTTTTACATAACTATAATGTCATTATTACTACTATGAAAACTTAGTACCATCTAATACCCATTTCATATTTAAATGTCCCCAATTGTTTCAAAAATTTCTTTGCATTGCTAGCTTGAGTTAGGATTCAAAGAGCCATGCATTGCATATGGTTCTGTCTCTTAAATTCTTTTAATCTAGAATGGCCCCCCTCCCCCAACACCCACACCATTTGTTGAAGATAGCCAGTCATTTGTCCTATAGAATGTTTCACATTCTAGATTTGTCTGACTGCTTCTTGTGATGTCTTTTAGTGTCCCTTTTCCCAGATAATGTTAATTCTTGTTCATATTTTCTTATTTTTCTAAAGTCTATGCTACTAGAAATTAAAAACAAAAATACTCTGGTTACACTAAGGGAATTTAATGCACGGGGGGAAACAGATCAGTTAGGAGATAGATAAACCAGTCTGCTGCTCAGGAAAGATCTGAGCTTACCTAACAATTTGAGAACTACCGGCATATAGATGGGAAGGGGAGTGGGTGAGATCATCCATGGAAAATGGGGTCTGAAATGGAAACTTGGAGAAATCCCACATCAAAGATGTGGGCAGAGGAAGAGGATACTGCAAATGAGACCAAGAAGTAGTCAGATTTAAAGAAGGAAACCCAAGAGTAGAGTCACAGGAGCTGAGGACAGTTTCAAGAATGAGGGATTGCTCAGTGGATGATGCATTTATAAAACATATGCAAATGAAAATTTATAAAGTGGGTCATTTTATATTCAGTAGAATTCACTAAGTTAACCTATACATTTATCCTAAGGAAGTAACTATGTAGCACATTCTGGAAGACAAGCAGTTTGTACCTGTTTGTTGGGAGAGCTACAAACTAAAGATGGTTGGCAGTGATAAAAATGAATTACAACTGGGGCGCCCGGGTGGCTCAGTCAGTTAAGTGACCAACTCTTGATTTCAGCTCAGGTCATGATCTTCGTGGGATGGGG
>NW_024426885.1:52635371-52789411 GCF_017311325.1 Ursus maritimus
TGGGGGGGGGGGGGAAATCTGTGCTCAGTGGGAGTCTGCTTGAGATTCTCTCCCCCTCTGCCCTTCCCCCCCCTCTCAAATAATAAATAAATCTTTCAAAAAATGAATCATAACTGTTCTTTTAAGAGATTTTATTTAATTAATTAATTAATTTATTTATTTATTTATTATCAATCAGAGAGAGAGAGAGAGAGAAAGCAAGAGCATGCACAAGCAGGGAGAGAGGCAGGCAGAGGGAGAAGCAGGCTCCCCGCTGAGCAAGGAACCTGATGCAGGACTCGATCCCAGGACCCTAAGATCATGACCTGAGCCCAAGGCAGACTCTTAACCAACTGAGCCACCCAGGCATCCCAGAAAAATGAATCATAACTCTTAACAGTTTTGATGAAACTGAGTTCCAAAATGTAAGAAATTCCATTTTCTGTGAACTCTTTCCAGATTGACTTTTAAAATTCCACCTATTTGTTCTTTTAAGTTTTTAAAAAGATTGTTTTTTGGAGAGAGTGAGCACGAGCAGCGGGGAAAGGCAGAGAGGGAGAAGGTGAAGCAGACTCCCCTCTGAGCAGGGAGCCCAATGCAGGGGCTCGATCCCAGGATCCGGGGATCATGACCTGAGCCTAAGGTGGACGCTTAACTGCCCAGGGACCCGTTTTTGTTTTTGTGAGCATCTACTATGCGTTCATCGCTACTCTCTGCTGGTAAGCAAGATACAATAGTACATGTGATATGAGCTCTATTCTTTCCATTTACCATACTCACCATACTCACCAATCCTGTCACTCTGGTTGTTTGGTCACAGTATTCACTGATGAGTTGTGACATCGATGTCCTCTGGTTTGACTGGCCCAATGGTTCCCATCAAATCACCAGGACTTAAATACAGATTGCTGGCTCCATGCCTACTTTCTGATTCAGTAGGGATCAGAGAACTTGCATTTTCGACAAGGAGATAACCAGGGTGCCGCTCCAGCAATTGTACCAGGAGAGAACCCTTTGACTTTTGCCAGCTCTAAAGGTCTGTTATCCGTTAGCAAACCACATTATCTACACCCGCTAATGGATTTAACTCTCCATTATCTAGTGAAAATTCACTAAAGTCTAACAATGTTGTTGAATATGCAGACATTATTCGTTGAGATTGAAGAGTGGCTTACCATTTTCAATCTTACCTTCTTACACTTTACATCTGTCTCAGGGATGTCTGTATTGGGTTGCTATAGCTGCCAGGAGGCTCTTGGTACATAGTACATCTCCCGCTGCACTAAATACAAGCGCTTAACATATGCTTTTTGACATGCCTTCAATGATCTAGGTAGCATGTGATATTTTCCTGTTCGGTGATCATTATTTGATTTGATCACATTTGATACAAACTCTTAAAATAATATTTAATCTTGGTTCTTGGACAGTGTTCTGAAGTCCAGGAGACCATACTGGACAATCTGGTGGTCTGATATAATGGAATATTTTCCTGTTAATGAGGATATAAGGATATTAGTCTCAGTACTGCCAATGGCTTTATTCTGGCTGTAGAAGTCACTTAACATCTGGTGGCTCTGGAAAATTAGGAAAATATTGACCATCTTAGATTCAGGAAGCATTAATGAAATGCCTGTTTTTTAAAGTTTATTTATTTATAAATTTTATTTATTTGAGAGAGAGAGCGAGCACAAGCAGGGGGAGGGGCAGGCAGAGGGAGAGGGAGCAGCAGGCTCCCCTCTGAGCAAGCAGTGATGGGCTGCGCTCCCCCTGCTTGTGCTCTGCCAAATAAATAAATAAAATCTTTAAAAAAAAAAGTCTATTTTTAAAATACAGGCTCTAGGAACCAAATTTAATTTCAAAATGGTATTTTTATAAGAATTAATTTTAGAAGTAAACAGTTTTCCACTAGAATCACTGGAAAATAAATTTTGTTGCCGCTATTGTTTTTGGTTTTGTTTTAAAGAATTAGATGCTACAGTTCAAAAATTGAATAAGTATTTATTGTTCCAGAAGGTACATTGCTTTTTATACATATTTCATAAATGATACAGGATTTTACACATGTTCAATATTTTGCTATTTGTTTAAAGGACTTTTCTCCACATTTCCCTCCCTTGCCTCCCACACACCCTGAAAGGATTTGCTCATTGCACTGTGCTGTTTCTTCCTAAAAACCCTGCACACAAACAGGATAGATTAAAAAATAATTCATATAACTTAACAAAAATAAATGAGGGAAGGGGCTGGACGACTGGGGGGACTGGGAGACATGCATCCTTTCATCTCATCATGCCAGTGGAAGGGGTGGCGGCAGGAGCAGAGCTGCAGCGGTTCTGGCTTGCCTTCAACCTCTGCAAGGCACCTGGAGTCTGGGTTTGTCATTGCGAGTGCTTCTTTTCATACACAATGATCCCGAAAGAGGAAGAAAATGAGAAATAACCTCCTTGCCACAATGAGGAGGGTGAATCATGTGAAAGAAAAAGCCAATCAGCTGTGTGGCAAGCCTCATCATCCTTTCCATCCTGCCCCCACAGTAGTTAAAAACAGGATATTAGACACAGATCCCTTTGACTCTTCAAGTGCAGATGTCATCTGGAAATATGGTAGAAAATATTTTGATAGAGTATAAGATTAATTCTTCCTTTTCTCAATTTAAGATAAGAAAAAATAGGGTGAGAAGAGGGTAGGTTGAAGGAAGCCATAGAAATGTACTCCTGTATAAAGATAAATTGCACCCTTTGAGATCCACACACTTGATTTACAACTATTGAAGTGGTGGAGGTGGGGGGGCTCACAAACAGTGTGGAAGTGTGTGTCCTTCAAGATAAACAAAGTCTCCAGATAAGGCAGCGCCATCTGGGTGGGCTGGAATGCTGTCACACAAGCAGATTAACAGCAATGAAATTATTCTGGTTTGAAATGGCTAGAGAGCCATGATTTTTAGCCAATTTGTAAACCTTACATCTTCCTGATTTGGTAATACAGCTGAACACCACCCCCCATCTGAGTTATGGAGGGAGAGGGGAATATCAATAGGATAGTTAAATAAAGGAGGGAAATTCTGCCTCCTCTTAAAGATTAATTAGTAAAAAACAAAACAGAACAAAACAACCTCATGCAGTGTTGCCAATGATTCCTAGATACTGATCCAGAGCACTGGAATATACAGACATTTAAGAAGGTATTACGGGATAATCCAAAGTGTCAATTATCAAACAGTCGTAAGTTGGTTCCAACTATCATATGGATAAAATTAGCATAACCAACAGGAGTGGGTGGTCAGAAAAGGGGCACGAATAGGAGAGATTCCTGGTCACTTTGCAGAGACTGGGTCCAATTTAAAATAAACGCTAATGACATGGGCTCAGACTCTGTTTGCCACCCACATATCTTGAGGATTTGCTTTTCTGGTATATTTATTTACTCCTATGTCAAAAATAAGAAAAGTTAAATTAAAAAAAAAATTAGAGCTGAGTGGGGTGCTGGTGTGTTACTGTTTTGCTGACCCTGCAAGAAGATGCAAGAAAGGAACACCCCCAGCATCCTTTTCTCATTATGAATCTCTCAACTATATAATGCATCATTTTCATCCAGAAACTAAGATGCTTGATTAAGACAATATTCACTAAGCCCTTTGAGCTTATATTCCACAAAGCCTGATCCTTAGATTTTAACATTCCCTTCTTCCCCAAGATTCTTTTTGTTTTTTTTTTTTAATTAAAGGTAAAAACCCTCAACCTCGACATGGCTCCCAGCTTCCACCTGCAATGCTTTAATTAAAAAGGCAAGAGTTATAAACAGGTGTTCTTTCTGCCAGGATTCAGAGGCTCTTTGCAGATCAATCTTTTTCACCAATTTGTCGAAGGGGCAGATGTACTTGTAATGGGTCTCTCAGTCTCTTAAGGTCCATTTCTGCCTAAAATAGAAACAAAAGGTGAGAAAAACTGGCTAGTGAAGCTTTCAATGACATTATTGTCTCCTCAGAAAAGGCATTTGTCTTTTCTGCATCTCTATGAATCACAGAAATCATCTCAATTACTCTCAAAATAGAGTGCCTCAGAAGCAAAGGGCTTTAAAGGCACAGGACAACATAGGGGGACCAGAATGGAAGTCTGTCCTGGCAGTTTTCAGCTGTCAACAGAGCCTCCAGAGAAGGCTGTGCTGTCAACAGGGCAGGACTCAGAGGCTCAAGAATGCAGGGAGCATCTGATGCACCCTGACAGCGTTTCTCAAACCTCTGCCTTGATCCAGAACTTTAATTTACGTTGCTCAAGACTTCAGTTGTTCCTCCAGTGATTGTTTTTAAGTTTTTCACTTAGTGATTTTTAAAAACAGGGATGTGCTGTCAACTGCAGCACTTTCAAAACTCACACGGGCTGGGACCCCACCGCTGGTGGACTTGGAGTATTAGGCTTACTCGGGGTGGGGCCGGAGCAGCTGTATTTTTCACAGCTCCCGGAATGACGTGATGTGTTCCCTCCAGTTGAGAACCACCACACAGAGCAACAGAAGACCCAAGTCGACCGAGGCCAAGGCAGGAAGACAGACTAAGCCTATTCAAAGCACAACTCCATCACCAATACGGGACAGAGAAGAGCAGCAAACATTAAAGAGGATAGAAGAACTTCTAGAGATTTTTAAAAAATCTCTAAAGTCATGTAAGACTACAGAGAAGAGGAATGAAGATTTATTCAGCAAAATCAAAGATATCAGAGGGAGGCACACAAAGAAATTTGAAAGAAGTAACTATTATGAGAAATAAAATATATCAATCTTTTTTAAAACAACATCTTCTAGTTCAATAAACTCTGACTTGTGCCTGGCAAACATTTCCAGTAGTCTCTCTTACCTGGATTTTATTTTTGCCCCATTGCTACCACACATTTTTGGTGGGAAATCTTTGGAAATGGTCGTAAAAAGATTTTAAAAAGAGAGAAAAGAAAAAATAGACAACTTAAGAACACAAAAAGAAAAAAAGTAAAAATAGTTCTACAAATTTCAATATGCTACTGTTAATGGGATAGATGGGACCCATTACCTTTTCACTTGCTTGTGTTCTAAAACTTTCCAGAGAGGTGTCCATGCTAAAATAGACATTTTTATTAACTGAAGAATAGTTAATATAGGAAGAAGAGGGTGTGATCATTCTTTCAGAGTTTACCCACAGAAGCACTATAGTTACAGATAACAGTAATAATAATAATAATAATAATGATATTATTATTATAATACCAATGCCATACAAAATGGGGCTGGAATTTATATTTATTTTTGGAAAACTTACCTGAGCAATTGCATCCTTGAGTTGATTATATTTCTCTAGGTCAAAACGTGACTTTTTGGCTCCTTTATGGAAAAATAATAAGTATTGTCTGTCTCTGGCTTCTGGATAAACATATTCCTACAAATTAAAGGAGAAATTAAATTATTAGTCCTTGGAATACTATCTTTACAAAAGGAGCACTTACTAGCTGTTGATTAGGTTCAATACACGTGCACACATATAAAGATATATACTGATACATGCATTGTGTTAAATATTTATTTCTTAAACATTTTTTATTGTGAAGCACACACGTAAGAGTACACAAAACAAAAATGTACATCACAATGAATCATCACATAATGAATAAGTTAATCATCACCAGATAAAGAAAATCTAACACTGTCAACAACCTGGAAGCATCCTCCTGCCTCTTCCGAATTAGTAACCTTCCTTCCTCCCAAAACTTACCACTATCTTGCCTTTTATGGTAACTATTTATTGCTTTCTTTACAGCTTTCCTACTTAAGCATGAATCCCCTTGAACTCTACAGCTTAATTTTACCTGTTTTTTAATTTTGTAAAAATGGAGTCGGACAGTAGGTATCATGTATGGCTACTTTTGCTCAATATGTTTGTGATATTCATACTTTTGCAGTCCATTCATTACCATTGCTATGTTACATTCTATTGTATGACTACATCACAATTTATCCATTTTACTATTGATAGACTTTTGGGTTGTTTCCAGGCTTTGCTACTATGAATAACGCTGCCAAGAACTTTTTTGGGCTTCTCTCTTCTGTTGGGTATATACCTGTGAATGGAGATCCTAGATCATAAGGTATGTCTGTGTTCAAATTAAGAAGTGATATGAAACAGGTTTCCAAAATGGTGGTACCAATTATACTCCCATTAGCAGGATACGAGAGTTGCCATCATTCCATATCCTTACCAATACTTGGTATCGCCAGTTTAAAAAAAAAATGTTAGCCATTCTGGTGTGTGTGCAGTACTACCTCATTTTTCAAGAATGGCCTTACTGAGATATAATCACACACCATACAATTCACCCATTTAAACTATAATGTTCAATGGTTTTCACTGTATTCATGAAGTTGTACAACAGTCACTACAATCAATTTTAGACCATTTTCATTATCCCCAAAAGAAATCCTGTACTCTAATAGTTACTTCCCATATCCCTCAATATCTCCAATTCCAGGTAACTATTAATCTACTTCATAACTCTACGGATTTGCCTATTCTGGACATTTCGTATAAATGGAATCATGTAGCATGTAGCCTTTTGTGGCTGCCTTCTTTCAAGGCTCACCCATTTGTAGCAGGAATTGGTACTTCATTTCTTTAGTTGCCAAGTAATATTCCATTGAATGGATATGCTACATTTTATTTATCCATTAATAAACTGATAGATATTTGGGTTGTTTTCACTTTTTTGGCTATTATGAATAATACTGCTATGAATATTCCTGTACAAGTTTTTGTGTGAACATGTTTTCATTTCTCTTGGAGATCTATAGCATTTTCCCGATCACTTTTGAGGCTGAGGACTTTGTTCATATATTATTAGCCATTTTAATTTCCTTTTTTTAGATGTGTTTATTCAAATCTCTTGCCATCTTTTTCTGTTGGGTTGTCTGGCTTTTTCTTACTGATTTACAGGCTTTGTTAATATATTCTAATCCTCTGTTGGGTATATGTACTACAAATATCTCCTCCTAGCCTGTTTACCCTTCTAAGGTGAGAGAGAGAGAAAAGCAGACTCTCCGCTAAGCAGGAAGCTCAATCCCAGAGATCATGACCTGAGCCAAAGAAAGACACTTAACCGACTGAGCCACCCAGGCGCCCTCAGAAGTTCTTAATTTTAGGGGCGCCTGGGTGGCTCAGTCATTAAGTGTCTGCCTTTGGCTCACGGCGTGATCCCAGAGTCCTGGGATCGAGCCCCACATCAGGCTCCTCCGCTGGGAGCCTGCTTCTTCCTCTCCCACTCCCCCTGCTTGTGCTCCCTCTCGCTGGCTGTCATTCTCTCTGTCAAATAAATAAAATAAAATCTTAAAAAAAAAAAAAAGAAGTTCTTAATTTTAATAGAGTCAAATTTATCATTCTTATTCTTTATGGTTAGCACTTTTCATTCTGGGTAAGAAATCATTCCCATTCCACAGTAATTGACATATTTTCCTATATTATCTTCCAGAAGCTTTATTTTATTTTTTAAAATTGTTTTATTCTTAAGTAATCACACCCAACTGGGGCTTGATCTTAAAACCTTGAGATCAAGTGTTGTATGCTGTACCGACTGAGCCAGCCAGGTGCCCCTCTTCCAGAAGCTTTATTGTGCTACCTTTCATATTTAGATCTATAATCCATCTGGAATTAATTTTTATTAATTAAGGATGTGTAAGAATGGGGTCATTTCATTTTTATACGGATATTCAATTGTCCTAGCACCATTCATAGAAAAAGATTCTTCCTTCTTTGCAGTGCTATCTTTTTAAAATCAAAAGTTCATTTATACCAGGTTTGTTTCTATATTCTCTCATCTATTCCATTGGATTATTTGTCTTTGTGCCATTGTCTTAATTACTGTAGTATTATAAATAAAGGAAAAAATAAAGCTATAGTCTTCCATATCCTGTAGAGCAAATTCTCTTACCTAGTTTTTCTTCAAGGGTTTATTGGATTTTCTTAGTCTTTTACATTTTCATCGAAATTCTAGAAGCTGCTTATTCAAATCTCTTCCCCTCCATCCCCAAAATTGTTGGAATTTTGACTGGGATTGCACTGAATCAAATAGATCAATTTGTATACAAAACTGACATTTTTTAATATACACTTTTCTAGTCCATGAACATGCTTAAAATTTTCCTTTGATGTTATGTTTTTCTGCACAGAGGGTCTTGCACATCTTTTGCATGATTTACTTCTAGATATATTTAAAAGTCATTTTAAGTTACAGCTTTTAAAGTCTCATTTTATAATTGTTTGTTGATGGCATATAGATATGCAATTGACTTATGTATATTGACCTTATATCCAGCAACCCTTATGAAACTCACTTATGGATTCTAACCAAATATATGTACATGTTTTTGTATTTTTTTTTTGTACAAAAATCTTCAAATAACATCAGTTTTCTTTCTTTCCCATCTTTACACTTTTTAATATTTTTTTCTTGCCTTCTTCCAGGGATAATTTATGTTCGCATCTGCCTGGAATCTATGAGCACTAGCACTTTGGGATTACCACTATTCTAGGAAAACCTTAGTCTAAATTATGGGATTGAGATGAATGAAGTTGGGCTATAGTTCAGAGAGAACCTACAACAGGTTCATCCTTATTCTACAACGGTAGCCATTAGAGGTTCCAAACCAAAGCAATCTCTATGGTTTTGGTCCTTCTAGATTATCAAGTATGGCTCAGCTTCTTGGTTTCTCCATCTTACCCTGCTTAGTCAGCATAAATCCACAGAGGAACAAGCACACCAACACCAGGTTCGCCTTCCTGGAATTCCTCTTCTTCAGGTCCTTCCATGGTAATTTTTGCTATCTTATAATATATATATTATATATCTTATAATACTTATATATCTCTAGTGTCTATAGGCAGATGTATTTTATGGTTTATCTAACTATTCTAACTATTCCTAATGGGAGGATTGGTCTGATGCCTAGTATGCCACACAAGAAGTGAATACTGAATTACTGATAATGACAATAATGGATTAATAGTAGCTAAAGGGAGATAAAAATTGAAAAAAAAAAAAAACCTGAATGCCTCACCTCCTAAGATATTACAGTCTAGTAAAGGGGTGAAGACATTATATGTGAATAATTATAACACAAGATAGCACAGGATAAGTGAAATGAAAGGCACAATGTGCTTCAGGAATGCAGAAGGAGAGTTCAAAGTTGGCTGCAGGGAACTGGCCAAAGGTTCATGAAAGATAAGCATTTAAGGAACCTTGAAATATAACAGAGGGAGAACAACAGGGAGAACTTTCCCAGTTGATAGAATGATGGGAAATAAGGAATGAAATGGTGGAAAACTCAGGGCATTTGGGGGGAATAAAGAATATAATTTGATTTGTTTAGAACACATAGTAAGTATACTGTAGGGAACTGACAGACCTTTGGAGAAGACAGAGAGCAAGACAGAGATTATGAATATCAGGCTAAGGAGTTTGGACTTCAATCATTAGATAAAAAGAACCTATTAAAGGGGTGTGTATATAAGGGACAGGAACAGGGAAGAGAGGAGAAAGAGAAGGCAGGAAACAAAGACAGACAGACAGCAAAGCCATGTCCAGAGCTGTGATTAGACATGATTGATCTGATTGTTTGGTTCTGTTCACTCAGAGTAATGAGTATAAGCCAGACATGGGACTAGGTGTTGGATACTCTGGGCAAACAATGGCAGGACATGAACAGCTTACTGTCTCTCTTCTGTACTAGACAAGTTTGGGAGGCGCAGAAAGGTTAAATACCATTCTTGGGCTTTCATTTTCTCACACATAAATAGACCTGTGACCAGTGGTCTAACAAAAACAGAAACAAAATGCCTATGTTCAATAGCAGCCATATAAAAATATGAGAGAAGCAATTCTCAGCTTTCTTTTGAAACCTAAGAGAATAGAAGAAGGTTCTTATGTCTCACTTACTTATGTTTTTTATCAAGGGAAGTTGGATCTGTGTTGGTATCACACAGTGATAATAAATCCTTCATACTTTTTAAAGTGACACAGGATTTTTCAAGCTACCATAAACATAACTGGCAACAAAAATTAGTTCCAGATACTGATATTTAATAAATGAGTCTTGGCTGCTAGAGAATAGGCCAGGCATATAAAAGTGATTAGATATCTAATTTTCATTTCTCTTCCATGTAAAAACAATAACAAAGAAGCCTACTTATACTCTTAACAAATTAGAAATTGCCCAGATTTGAGTTTAACTATCTGATTAGTTATCACCAACTTTCCATTCCAAGAATTCAATAAAAACAAAAAGTTTGAGACTACCCTATCCAACTGTTATACATAATATATAAAAAGCCAAGCCAACTTGGCTGAACAGGCTATCCTGCAGCAGATCATTCTTCTCCCTTTGCCCTCTTATTCTGTAACTTATTGTAAAATATTTTTTTCTGAATTTAATGGTTTATATGGCTCACTTTATAGTCTGTGAGGTCCATGAGGTCAGGAGCCATGATTTACCTCCCTACCTTTACCTCCTAGAATAGGGCCTAATACACAATTAACATGCATGTGCATGTGTGTATACGTGTGTGTGTGTGTGTGTGTGTGTGTGTGTGTGTGTAGGATAAATGAGTACTTAAAGGGAACTGGCCTTAGAAAGAATACAAGAGAAAAGAGAACTACTTTAACAACCAAAACTTCAATAGCATCTCATAGAAAGTTTCTAGAAGAGCAATTCTTACCTGGCGTGTCATTACAAAATATGCATACATTGCCATGGCACTTCCGTAAGTGATAAAGTAGGTGACTGGCTCCATGATGTCCCAGGAATATTCCCACCAGGTAAGCCGGGCCAAAATGCCAAACTGTGTGGCCATGTAGGCAAGTCCACCCCATAGCACCAAAGTGGTCCTCTTCTCAGCTTTTCTGCTAATTTCAATTCGTACCTACAGGCAACAAGATCAATCAACAATACAGTATTTTGACATAGAACCCATTTTAAATTTAAGCTGTTTTACGTTCACGGAAGAAATAGGGCTCATAATCAAGACATGTCAGTATCCATTCTAGTAAAGTAGCTTGTCTTCCTAAATAGTGTCTGTAGTTTTCACTGAATATTTTATAAGAGTAACACTTTCTTAGGACACTTGTGTTTTATGTTTCACCCTAGAAGTAGATGAAAATATGGTGAAACTACAGGAGTAAGTTAGTGTCAACAACTCTTCATCCAACTACACAATTTTCTTTTTTGAGGGAGGGATATGAAAACATGCCAGTGTTCTCTTACTGTAATATACAAGATTTAAAATCTATCATCATTGTTTGCTCAAGGGGTCTGCCAGGGGGCAGAAAGCACAGTGAGTCAGAGCATGGACTCTGGATTCAGAACAGCTGTGTTCAGGCCCTGATCTGTATATCGTTGTCAGTGTCATTATAGAGTTGTTCCGAGGACTAAATAATGGAATACAGGTAAAATAACTGCACAATTCCCGGCACATAAAAAACATTCATAAAAGATGATAATTATTTTGTTATAGCTGGTACATTAAAAAAATGCTTTTTTACATCTTGAAAATACCAAATTTAAATCTCATTTTCCTTCACAACAGTTCAAGTTTAATTTATCATATTTCTAATGGTCTTAAATTTAATGAGAACAACCTTGAGATACATGTTCATCATTTTTAATTAAATGAGAAAAAGCATAATATTAAGAGTATTTGTTCTCTTCCTTAATCTCTGATAGTCTAATTTCTTAAAATGAAAATATTTGCATCATCATTAAAAAATAATGACACGTTTACTATAAAACATCTAGAAAAATGTAAAGAAGAGAATCAATCATCATCCTACCACTACATTAGCATTTTGGAATATATTCCTTCTGACATTTTTCCTGTGGTTTACATATACATATATATAAATATGCATAGCTATATGCACAACACATTTAAAAATTAGATCATAGTATACACTAATATGCACGCTATTTTATAATTGACTTTTCATAAAATATCATAATATTCTTCTATTGCATATTAGATCTATATAACCATTTTTAACAGCCACATAATACTCCACATAATATTGATTCTTAACTTGGCCAAAATTATTATTCACTACACTCATAACTTTTCTCAATCAGTAATTATTTTAATTTGGTAAATGGTAAATCAGGTTAAGGGCAGACATTTAGAGCTCAAAGTTCTGTGCCCATTATGAAGACTCGAAACTATTCCTTTTTAAGTTTTTTCTTAGCTTCAATTGGACTAGTTTGATTGACTAAAGGACTAGTTTGATTGACACAACTCAATTACCAAAAAAGATGGAGGGGTAAAAAAAGCAAACATATATGCTCTAGAAAATTACTGTTGAAGAGGGAAGTCTGAGATTTGAATCAGCACCTTTTCCAGGGGAGCCAGTTGCTCTTTGAGATCCTCCAATCTTTCGATAAGCTCCCTCTCCTTGTTTAACTGGTGTTGCTCGATGCACAGCGTGGTGTACAGCTGCTGGACGAGTGTCTTCACATCATTCAGTGTTGCTGCATTTTCGTGGCTTAAGAGGTCTGGAAAAAAGGGGATTACATTTTTTTAAATGTTTGCCTCAGATGGAGCATTACTATTCCCAGGGCTATTAGACAATAATAAAAACAAGATAGATTCATTTGCTATAGGGAACCCCCCATCAGTGTTCAACTGAAGGAAAGTGATAGTTCCTTTTCAAAAAAGAGGTATCTACAAATCCTAGAAAGTCAATTCATATTTAGGCAACTTCAAAATTTTGAAGCCAACATCTACCTTTATAATTCTTGGAAGTCGAAATGCTACAAACAAGGTTACAAATAATAATAATCTTCATTAGATAAAAACAAAAAATTTTAGGCAATATGTTAAAAACTAGTAGAGAGGTTCACAATCAATCTGATTATCACGCTTATCAAAATGCTTATCTATAATTTATCTATGGTCCTGCCATTTTAATTGGTTATTTTCTTCCTGTTTAACACTAGAAAAAATACCTAGTATTTCAAATTTGCAAATACAAAGGTATAAATAAAAATACAATTACCCTAAAACTCTTAGCTCCCATACACCTTCCCCTAGCATACCGACTTTTATTTATCCCTGTTGAGAAAAGACACAGAATATAGCTGTTTGGGCCTCAATATCATGTTTTAGAGGGCATGAGTTATGAGAATGATTGAAAGGGTAGAAGATTAAATTCTTTGATTCAATATCCTCTTCTGTGAGTAGCATGTGTTTCTAGAAATCTCAAAATTATGTTTTGAAAATCTAATAAAAAATCAACTATGGGGCACCTGGGTGGTTCAGTCAGTTAAGCGTCTGCCTTCAGCTCAGGTCATGAACTCTGGGTCCTGGGATCCTGTCCCATGTCGGGTTCCCTGCTCAGCGGGGAGCTTGCTTCTCCTTCTCCTCCCTGCTCATGCTCTTTCTATCTCTCTCTCTCAAATGAATAAAAACAAAAAAACACAAGGAAGAAAACTTTTGTTTTAAAATCTTATTAGCTTTAAATGTGACATTTTGTTACACACAGCATAAATCAAAATAAGCCATAGTCAGAATTAGCCATGTATTTAAACTTTTTTCAAGGATGTCCTTTAGTACAGTTATCACAGAAATTCGATTAATGAAAAATTCAAGGGAAGCAAATTGGATTACAGAAGAGCTGATATAATAAAATGGGATACACCACCTAGCATAGTACCTTGCACACTTCAGTAAATGTGTGCTGAGTTAATGGGAACAGACAAAAGCAAGAACACTTTGAGTTCTAGAAGTCATCTATGTCAACAGGGCCTTCTCTCCACTGAAGTTGTAGCTCACATTTGCATATGGCTTTATACTTTCCAAAGTTACCAGAAGAGGAGGCTGCACTCTAGAAGGCAGTAGCTTATACAGAATGTCACGGTGAAGTGGTAGAGTCCGTGTCTCCCGACCCCATGACTGGAACTGAATTATAATGTTTCTATTAGATCAACAACAATATTTCTCATGAAAGCTTGGTCCCCTTTCAAAAAGACAATTCCTTAAGTAGTGATCAATTATCTATGGTTAACAAAATCTCTACACATACATTATTTATATCATGCTATCTTCACAATAACAGCCTGAGTAAACTTGGCAGCCAAAATTTATAAATGAGGAATTTGAATCCTAGAGATAAGATTAACAAATGTTTTTGTATTAGGTACTGAGGACTGGACTTTTTTATGGAAATATTTTTTTACTGCTTTTGTGTTTTCTGCCTTTTATACTGTCACTTTTGGTCTCCCCTTTCCACTCGATGAGTCCCCTTTAATGTAGGGCTGTTTTTGTGGTCATGAATTCATTTAACTTGTTTGTCTGGAAACTCTTTACCTCTCTGTCTACTCTGAGTGATAGCCTTGCTGGATAGAGTATTATTGGCTGAAGATTTTCCCCTTTCAGCGCGTTGAATGTATCATGCCAACCCCTCTGGCTTGCAAAGTTTCTGTTGAAAAATCTCCTGCTAGCCTTATGGGTTTTCCCTTTACGTTACTGGCTTCTTTTGCCTTGCCATTTTAAGAATTTTTTTATCATTATACTTTGCAAATTTAATCACAGTATGTCTGTGTGGCTCTGCTTTTGTTGATTTTGATGGGAGTTTTATTGTGCCTCCTGGATCTGGATGTCTGTTTCCTTCCCCAGATTAGGGAAGTTTTCAGCTATTATTTCTTCAAATACATTTTCTGCCCCCTTTTCTCTCTTCTTCTTCTGGGACTCCTATAAGATTTATGTGTTATTATGTTTGATGGAGTCATTGAGTTCCCTAAATCTATTTTCATTTTGTGTAATTCTTTATCTCTTTTGTTCAGCTTCATTGCTTTCCATTACTGTCTCCTAGGTGATTAATTGGTTCCTCTGTTTCTTCCAGCCTGCTGTTCATCACATCAAGCATGTTTCTAATCTAGTTTAATGCACTCTTCATGTCTGATTCCTTTTAAAAGATGTATTTATTTATTTATTTGAGGTGGTGGTGGGGACAGCATGAGCAGGGGGAGGTGCAAAGGAAGAAGCAGAAGCAGACTCCTCACTAAGCAGGGAGCCTGATGCGGGCTTGATCCCAGAATGCTGGGATCATGACTTAAGCTGAATGCAGATACTTAACCAACTGAGTCACCCAGGTGCCCCGGTCTGACTCCTTTTTAACTTTTTTTTATCTCTGTGGTAAGGTTCTCAATGATGTCTTCCATTCTTTTCTCAAGCCCAGTGACTATCTTTATGATTGCTCCTTTAAATTCTCCATCAAGTATGTTACTTATATGTTTTGCTTAGATCTCTAGCTGCAGCCTTGTCTTGTTCTTTCATTTGGGATAAATTCCTCTGCCTTCTCATTTTGCCTTAGTCTCTGCCTGCTTCTCTGTGTTACAAAAGCCAGTTACGTCTCTTGTTCCCTCTTCAACATAGCCTCTTCTCTCCCGTTTTTTTTTTTTTTAAGATTTTATTTATTTGAGAGAGAGTGAGTGAGAGAGAGCAAGAGAGCGAGCATGAGCAGGGGTAGGGGCAGAGGGAGAGGGAGAAGCAGACTCTCCTGCTGGGCAGGGAGCCCAACATGGGGCTCGATCCCAGGAGCCTGGGATTATGACCTGAGCCAAACGCAGACAGTTAACTGGCTGAGCCACCCTCACTGTTTTCTCCCTTTAGTTGTGGAGTTTGTTCTGTCAGTCTTTAGGTTGATTTCTGGGGTATTTATGATGATTTGATAGTTATCTAGTTGTATTCATGGGAGGAGGGAGCCTAGGGTCCTCCTACTCCACTGTCATCTTCCCCTGAATCCACTCTTACTGTTTCAGCTTCATCCGCAATTGTACAAGGTCTCAGTCCTATAATAAATCTTTTATTCCACAATACTTATGTGGTTCTGATTCCCCAGTTGAACCCTGACTGGTACAAATACTATGTATGTATATATGTATGCTATTATTTGCATAAAAAGGGAAAAAAGTTATGCATTCATATTTTCTTACAAATGCATCAACAATATTTGTCAGGAAACATAAGAAACTAAGAACAGTGCTTGCTGGTACAGAAGGAGCAAACGGTGGATGTGGAACAAGGAAAAGAAAACTTTTTCCCATACGTTCTTTGACTTTGGGAATTAAACCTTGTGACTGTACTGCCTATTCTAAACAAGTACAAGAATTTAATGTGCAATCACATACCTTCTAACAGCAATGAAAAAACCATGAAATGATAATTCAAAGATCAATCTCACAGATGTCCAATTACTAAAGCTCCAGTAAACTCAAGAGAATTTGCTTTATTTTGTTAGATTTTCTTGTCATGAAGAATATGGTTCCAAGGTATTGTCAGGGTGGAGAAAAACATCAACCTCAAACCACTGACCTGGAAAAATTTGCCCACATATTTGGAGATGAAATTATGAGAAGATAAATCTGCTAATGGCTTAACAACAACACTTTTGGATGATTTGTGCATGCTTCACTAAAAATGCAATTAGATATTTATTAATGTTTTTGCACATGTCATCAGTGCCAGGAAATCAAGGTACACAAAGGCAAGGAAATGTGTTAACATAATGGGGATTAAAAGTCTTTTCAGCTACTACAATGATTTGAGAAGGACTTTGGTTGAGTCTCTGATAAAGTATTTGTTACTGTTTGTATTTGGTTTGTCTGTTCAACTGTTTCTCTCAAGTCATTTACATCATTAAGAGTGAAGCAAGGTTTCCAATATCCTCTGGATGGATAAATGGGGAAAAGGGTTAGTGGTGCCAATCAAAATGATTCTCCTTAGCACAACAACTTTCAACAACCAGTGATTTAGGTTATATGCTCTTCCTTCCTATATTAAGTGGAAGATAGTTAATTACGACTTCAACATGGACTGAGATAAAAGATCTTCTGTACTCCCTTTCCATACTCCTCCCTCCATTCTAGATTTAGGTTGGGTTTTAAATAATCTAATTGCTAAAACAGTTACTCTTCTCATCCTGCAGTGGGCAGACAGCAATCCAGCCATACACAGCTATCATAACCAAAAGAATGCAAGGATACTTACAGCTAGCCTTAGTGCTATGACCTGCCCCCTTGGTTTTTTCTGCCTCTTCCTTTCCAATTTTGGGGTTAGGTACAAGAGTTGTCAACACCTGGGGCGCCTGGGTGGCACAGCGGTTGGGCGTCTGCCTTCATCTCAGGGCGTGATCCCGGCATTATGGGATCGAGTCCCACATCAGGCTCTTCCGCTATGAGCCTGCTTCTTCCTCTCCCACTCCCCCTGCTTATGTTCCCTCTCTCACTGGCTGTCTCTATCTCTGTCAAATAAATAAATAAAATCTTTAAAAAAAAAAAAAAGAGTTGTCAACACCTAAGTATCCATAATACTTATGGACTGTCAATCCCACATAAACATGGGCCTTTATTAGATCCTCTATCAATAAGCCCTTTGTCCTCAGTGCATGACGGAAGTGTGCAAAGTTCGGGTTTACTGGTACGCAACATATAGCATTTTTAGTTCTAAAGTGCTATCCACTTGCCTTTGGAGACATGTCTTGAAAGAAGTTACCGTGGCCTAGAGGAGAGCATAGGCAGCAACCTTTTCGACATCGGCCACGGTAACTTCTTTCAAGACACATCTCCAAAGGTAAGTGAAACAAAAGCAAAAAAGAACTTTTGGGACTTCATCAAGATAAAAATCTTCTCCACAGCAAAGGAAACAGTCAACAAAACTAAGAGGCAGCCCACAGAACGGGAGAAGATATTTGCAAATGACATTACAGATAAAGGGCTGATATCCAAGATCTATAAAGAACTTCTCAAACTCAACACTCAAAAAACTAATAACCCAGTCAAAAAATGGGCAGAAGACACAAACAGACAATTCTCAAAAAGACATACAAATGGCTAACAGGCACATGAAAAAATGCTCAACATCACCAGCCATCAGGGAAACACAAATCAAAACCACAATGAGATACCACCTTACACCAGTTAGAATGGCAAAAATTAACAAAACAGGAACAACAAATGTTGGTGAGGATGTGGAGAAAGGGGAATCCTCTTACACTGTTGGTGGGAATGCAAGCTGGTGTAGCCCCTCTGGAAAACAGTACGAAGGTTCCTCAAGCTGTTAAGAATAGAGCTACCCTAGGACCCAGCAATTGCACTACTAGGTATTTACCCCAAAGATACAGATGTAGTGAAAAGAAGGGGCACATGCATCCCAATGTTCATAGCAGCAATGTCCACAATAGCCAAACTGTGGAAGGAGCCGAGATGCCCTTCAACAGATGAATGGATAAAGAAGATGTGGTCCATTTACACAATGGAATATTACTCAGCCATAAGAAAGGATGAATACCCACCATTTGCAACAACATGCATGGAATTTGAGGGGATTATGCAAAGTGAAATAAGTCAAGCAGAGAAAGACAATTATCCTATGGTTTCACTTACACGTGGAACATAAGGAATAGCACGGAGGACATAAGGAGAAGGAAGGGAAGAAGGAAGGGTGGGAGACAAAACATGAGAGACTATGGACTCCGGGAAACAAACTGAAGGTGTCAGATGGGAGGGGGGTGAGGGGATGGGTTAGCCCGGTGATGGGTATTAAGGAGGGCATGTATTGCATGGAGCACTGGGTGTTATATGCAAACAATGAATCATGGAACACTACATCAAAAACTAATGATGTACTGTATGGTGACTAACATAACATAATTTAAAAAAATAATAAAGTGCTATCCGTCAATAAGGAAATGAAAGGGAGGCCTGAGTGGCTTGGTAGTTAAGCATCTGGCTTTGGCTCACATCATAATCCCAGGGTCCTGGGATCGAGTCCTACATTGGGCTCTTTGCTCAGCAGGAAGCCCGCTTCTCCCTCTGCCTGCTGCTTCCCTGCTTGTGTGCACGCATTCTATCTCTCTCTGACAAATAAATAATGTCTTAAAAGGAAAATAGGAGAGAAGTGAAAGTTAAAGGAGGGGCGTGAGTAGAAAAAATTGTTTCAAAACTTAAAAAAAACTGTCTTGTAAAAGTTCTCCTCCATTAACTTCTTTATTAGATTTGTTCCATCTGCTCCATGTATATACAAAATCCTAGTGTTCTCCTCATCATCTGATACCTGAGCTCTAGTACCTTCAATTTCTTTTCTGTTTAGCCTTTTTACTAAAAAGAGTTCCAATGTGGGGAAGAGGAATATGCCTACTCATCTGGATGATTGCCAACCTTCTCAAATACAGAAATTCAAACTGTTCTCTTGATGCAGCTGAAAAAGATGGTGACTTGGATGCCAGCAATATCTTCCCCACACAGGGAGACAAATATAATATGGTGGAAACAAAATTAAAACCTATTTTATATATTATCAAAAGAAAATGATTTTCTTTACTATGTTTTTAAAGATCTTTAAAAAATTTTTTAATGCTAATATAGTTAACATACAGTGTTATATTAGTTTCAGGTGTACAGTATAGTGATTCAACACCTGGTGCTCATCACAATAAGCGCACTCACTCCTTAATCCCCACGACCTGTTTCACCGGTCCCCCCACCCCCCTTACCTCTGGTAACCGTCAGTTTGTTCTCTTTAGTTAAGAGTCTGTTTCTTGATTTGTCTTTTTCCTTTGTTCATTTGTTTTTTTCTTAAATTCATATGAGTGAAATTATACGGTATTTGTCTTATAGGATTATACTCTCTAGCTCCATCCATGTCATTGCAAAAGGCAAGACTTCATTCTCTTTAATGGCTGAATAATATTCCATCATATACATATATACACCATATCTTCTTTACCCATTCATCTATTGGTGGACACTGGGGCTGCTTCCATAATATGGCTATTGTAAATAATGCTGCTATAAACATAGGGGTACATGTATCCCTCTGAATTTGTGTTTTTGTATTTTTGGGGTAAATACCCAGTACTGCAATTACTGGATCATAGAGTACTTCCATTTTTAACTATTTAACTATTGTAATTATTTTTAACTGGCTGTACCAGTCTCCTTTTTCTCTACATCCTCACCAATACTTGTTGTCTCCTGTGGTTTTGATTTTTACTATGTTTTAAAACTTTGGGAAAAAGTGTTTATGGACTTGAAACAGTATTATTCAAGCTTTTGTGAGAAATGGTATCTAATGGCATAATCCCTCATTGTCTAATAACAGAGGTAAGAGAGCTATGATGTACGAAAATATTTTAAATACTGAAAAGATACTTTGGGGTGCCTGGGTGGCTCAGTTGGTTGAGTGACAGACTCTTGGTTTCAGCTCAGGTCATGATCTCATGGGTCTTGAGATCGAGCCCTGTGTAGGGCTCTAAGCTCAGCAGGGAGTGTGCTTGAGACTCTCCCTCTGGCCTTCCCCTGACTTGTGTGCTTGCTTTTTCGCTCTCTCTCTTTCATAAATAAATAAATCTTTTTATTTTTATTTATTTATTTTTAAAGATTTTATTTATTTATTTGACAGAGAGACACAGCCAGCAAGAGAGGGAACACAAGCAGAGGGAGTGGGAGAGGAAGAAGTAGGCTCCCTGATCTGCTCTGGGATCACGCCCTGAGCCGAAGGCAGACGCTTAACGACTGAGCCACCCAGGCGACCCTAAATAAATCTTTTTATTTTTTTTTTTTAAGATTTTTTTTATTTCTTTATTTGACAGAGACAGCCAGCGAGAGAGGGAACACAAGCAGGGGGAGTGGGAGAGGAAGAAGCAGGCTTCCAGCGGAAGAGCCTGACGTGGGGCTCGATCCCAGAACTCTGGGATCACGCCCTAAGCCGAAGGCAGACACTTAACGACTGCGCCACCCAGGCGCCCCTAAATAAATCTTTTTAAAAAAGATATTTTAAAATTCTACACCAGTGCTATTGAGCTTACCAAATTTCACATTTCAATTTATAATTATTCCACGAATTATAGACTTTTGACCCTTGCAAACTTAATATTCTTTTTTTTAAAAAAAGATTTTATTTTTAGGTAATCTCTACACCCAACATGGGGCTCAAACTCATAACCCCAAGATCAAGAGTTGCATGCTCTACCAAATGAGCCAGCCAGGTGCCCCACAAACTTCATATTCTAACTGACTTCTAGGGAAGCTGAGTAGTATTCCACAGTTCTGAGATGTAGATAAAATAAAGAGTTGTTAGAATGGTGAACTGATTACCAGAAATTCATATATAATATCTCCCCCTTTCAGTTTCTACCTTCACTTTCCCTTATTCAGCTTGGGAATAACCCTATTTAAAAACCTAAAACATTCAATTCTGCTTTAAAAACACAGTATTAGACACAATGGTTAGAATCAGTCATTGATTAAAAGCTTCTAGTTTTTGACAACATAATATATGGAAGCTTACTGTCCTGCTTATTATACTTCACGTAAAGATATATTAGTGAACTTTTTAAATTATACTAATAGAAAATCTAAATAGAATGAACTCTCTAGGTAATTTATATACACACACAAAATACTCCTAAGTAGAATGCCTTCAAGGTCTACCCAGTTTGTCACAAATGGCAGGTTTCTGTCTTTTACACAGCTGAATAATATTCCATTATATATATGTACCACATCTCCTTTATCCATTTATCTGCAAACAGACAATTAGGTTGTTTTCATATCTTCACTACTGTGAATAATGCTTCACTGAATACAGGAGTGCAGGTATCTCTTTGAAATTCTGATTTCATTTCCATTGGTTATATATCCGAAAGTGGGATTACTGGATTATATGGTATTATGGTATGGTCAGTCAAAGGGTGCCAAACTTCCAACTGTAAGATGAGTAAGTTCTGGGGATCTACTGTATAGCATGGTGACTATAGTTAATAATATTGTATACTTGAAATTTGCTAAGAGAGTAGACCTTAAGTGTTGTCACCACACACACACACACACACACACACACACACACACAAAGGTAATTATGTGAGGTAATGGAGGTGTTAATTAATCCTACTGTGGTAATCATTTTGTAATATTAAAGTGTATCAAATCATCACACTGTATACCTTAAACTTACAATGCTATATATCAATTATATGTCAATAAAGCTGGAAAAGAAAGAGCAAATTTAAAGAACAATAACAATAACAAAAAAACGGAATAAACTAAGGCCTGTACTTCTGTTATTTTAAAGAGAGTCCAAAAATCAGGGAATAAAGAAAAACATATTAGCATAACTGGTATGTAACTAACAATCCCTGGTCTAGATGTTCAGTCATTCCAATGTAATAAAGTCTGGTTCAGTAATGTCTTACTATTTAAAGGATACTTGTCCATTCTTGCTGTATTTACTATATTTTTTCTAAGTTTCAACGAGCTTGCACACGGAAGAGAATCTGGCTTGTGAACAATCAAAATGCTACCACCGTAACTCACTTATTTCACTGAACACAGAATGACCACCTGAGTCCATGGAGGACACAAAAATCACAATGCTTTCTGTCTGAGCACTAACAAAGAAGAGGAATAAGAAGAGTTCGGAGAATAGATTAGTCACTTCTGGTTGCCTAGGAGTCAGAGCAAGAAAGAATAGAAAGAATAGGATCATTAAAGCCTTCATGGAAGAGCCGACCTTGACGATTTTGACATGAGGAATAGGAGGTTAGGAAGGAAAAAGCACCTTAGAAAAAGGTGAGCAAACACTGAGATGGCAAAGAATGGCACAGTTCAGAAAAGAGCAAAGGAAGAAAAGGCGGAGGAAGAGTAGACAACATGTAAGAGAGAAAGAGGAAAACTTAAAGTAGATGTGGACCAGATTTTGGAGGCGTTCAATGTTTAGGCTTTCACTGAGAATATTTTCTACCTTAGACACAATTCTCAAAAGCAGAATTGAAAAGAAGGGATGCCCTAGGAGGGTGGTGATAATGGAAGGGGCATTAACAGCAGTTAAGTGACAATAAAGATCAAGGGCAGAGAGAGGAAAGTGACAAAAAAGACCCATATCAAAGCCTATTTTAAAGAGCTATCTAGCATCAGTACTGTGCAGAGCCATACTGGAGTCTGGGACAAAAAGAAAAATTAGTAATACCAACTGCCTTCATTTAAATTTTTGATATTTTGTTCATCATGGGTTTTGGCATTAACTTTAAAATAGTTCATTAAAATATTATTTATCTTGATTACTAAGTGTTTTGGGGGCACCCTCTTAAAATTTACACCTGAAGGGGCATCTGGGTGGCTCAGTCAGTTTAGCATCTGCCTTTGCTGCAGGTCATGATCCCAGGGTTCTGGGATTGAGCCCCACATCAGGCTCTCCGCTCTCCCTCTGCCTACTTGTGCTCTCTCTGTCAAATAAATACATAAAATCTTAAAAAAAAATTTGCACCTGAGGCAAATACCACACTTTTTATATAAAAACATAGACACATCAGAAGTTCCTAAGGACTATTACACTAATTGACTTTCACACTACTGACCTTGAGCCATCAAAAAAAAAAAAAAACCATAAAAAGATTAATTTCTGTTACAAATGTTTAAGAGGACAGAGAAGTCCACACTTCATTTTAAAAAGATTCCCCCTGCCATTTTATTAAAATGATGTGACTTTTAGCTTGTATGGAGGGAAGGAGTTTAATTTACATAGAACATTCATTTATGTGAATGAGTGACAATATCCAATAATAAACCATTCTGGTGTCTAGGTAGAATCTAAATGTCAGTCACAGTACTACCCACGTACTCAAGCATGAGGTACTCAATGAGCTGTTCAACTCAAAGAGTTTATCTGGACATAAGACTTCCAGTTTCTTTGAGTATTATCTGCTTTTCAAGGTTATCCAGGGAAAAACAAAGTTCTTTCCAAAAGCCCCTCCATATTTCTCTGACCTTATCAAGATTACTTTTTACCTCTCTTTGGTGGTCGTACATGATACGTTAAGTCATTAATGACCAGCTTAAAGTCATCAAGGAGTAGGAGGTCTATCCCCGTTGAGGCAGCAACTCGAACTCCATCTGTGAAAAATTTAAATGTAAAAATTTAAACTTGTCATATGTCCATAATTATTTGAGAATGATCAGGAAAAAGCAATCCTCAAAATTGATTTTAAAAATTGTACCTTCTCTTTTAAATTCCAGTACACTTTTGCCTCATCCCCAATGCTAAACAAAGCTTTTATTATCTGAGTTTTTTGCTTTCATGACCTCAAGTCCATGAAGATTTAACAATACACTTTTCTCACAGAACTTTAGGAACAAGTAAAATAATTACATAGATCTATAGGTGTTAATTGGAAATCTAGGGTTGTTGGGAGAACTGCATGGATGTCATATATCTATCTATGATGGAAGCTGGTTGAGTAAAAAACACAATGCTTTCTAATGTATGGTACCTCTCAGTATAATTACTGGTTAGTTGCCAGTAATTTGGTAGGGCCAGATTTTAGGGTCAGCAAAGTACACCATACTGGTCTACTAATTATATTACTAGATAAGATGAAAATTAAGTATATTTAAACTACTTAAAGCATAGAAATGTGGCAAATTGTTAACTGGTAAATCCAAGGGTAAATAGGTATTTCCTATGTTTTATGTTTTCTGTAGGTTTAAGATTTTTCAAAGAATGGGAAAAAATATAAGGTACTTACATAAATAAATAGGAAAGATGTCATATCAAATGGGAATTTTTGGTGCCTTATTTTATGTTCTTTTCCAATCACATGTCTTTATTTTGTAAACTTTCATGTGAAAGACAGATCTAAAAAAGAAGTCTTAACATTTCCTATCTCCAGAGATGAGGGCCAACTGTTAGAAAAATTTATTTTATGGCTAAGGTAATAATAAAAGGTTCGATAACATAAAATGTGACCAATTGCTCATCTTTGCCCATGGCATTATATACGAGGTGCTTCTGAATGAGCCTTTTGTGTACATACAGTCCTAAAATTCAACAATTATATTCTGAGAACTGAGAGAGAAGTCACTGGTTCTCATGACATTTACTAAGCAAAAAAAAAATGTGTTCTAAAGTTAAGAGTGTGGGATTCTTTTGCAGTGGTGTGTGTGTACGCGTGCGTGTGTGTGTGTGTGTGTGTGTGTGTGGAAGTGGTCTGGGGTGAAATGAGGGTTGGGTGGGAATTAATAATGAATGTGACTGTACCTGGTGAATAGATTGCAACTCTGTCAATTCCCCGATCCTCTTCTTGCAGTTGTCGTAAAAACACACCAACCGAGTCTGAGATAGGTTTGAGTGTGAACTGGCAGCGTTCACGCCGGGATGGTAGCCTCACAGATATCACAGGTAACCCATTTTGATACACCACTGTCACATCTGAATGAAAAAGACCCATAATCATATGATAATTAGATTTCATTGTAAGTTAAAGCTACATTATTACTATTCTTACATAGGGCCTATTATTATCAATGTGGTTTAAAATATTTTCAAAGGTTTAAGAATATGCCCTTTAGCTTTAGTTGAAGGTTATTCTGGGAACTGACTTATGGAAGATCAATCATACAGATCACACAATTCACTTTTCAGGAAAAAAAAAAAAAAACCAACATGCAAAGGATTATCTTCTAAGTAGGTCAGGAAGAGACTTTCCCAGAAATTTGAGGAAAAGATTTTGGTATTGGTGAATATAAACCCTAGTTCTATTGAGGAAGATTTTTAAATAGCCAGAGATTGCTGGGCTAGGCTCCATAACCTGTAGGAGGTGGCTCCTAGGAGCCATAGCTTTCAAGAATCCCTGGGGAATAACATGTAAAAAGACATTAAAAAGAGACCCTTACTCAAGGGCAGTCAATTCATATTTATGGCATAATTATTATTTCCAAGGTGCTTGATAAATAAGTATTCTCTTATACAATATGAATATATTATGATATAATCAAAACACTTCTTTTTACATTCTCTTGAACATCATCCTGAGGTCAGCTAGAAGCCAAAATTCAACTATTTGGGATTTTCTAATAAAAGTTATTAAAGGAAACATTATCATAAGCTATAAAACTGAAAAGATGTTCAACATGACAGCACAGAATTCCTATTTCCTTATCTTTTTCCTCAATAGTCTTGATTTACAAAGCCTTAGTCCCTAAAACAAATGTCAGAATAACTCTTTTGAAATAATTTTCATGTGAATTTTTAAATAAATAAATAAATAAATAAATAAATAAATAAATAAAGTTTGAAGCAGAATTTTTTACATGAGCAACCAAGCATTTAACGATAAGTTAGCACTAGCCTGTAAAGGAAAACAGGTTTTAGAGGCAAATCTGGGATGGAATCCTGGCTTTATAACTTTGGGCATAGTATATAACTTCTCTGAGCCTCACTCTTTTGATATATAAAATCAATTTAATCCTTAACTGACAGAGTTGTCTCGAGGAATAAATAAACCATTTAAAACAGTTAACACACGACGGGGCACCTGGGTGGCTCAGTCATGATCCCAGGGTCCTGGGATTGAGTCTCATGTTAGGCTCCCTGCTCAGCAGGGAGTCTGCTTCTCCCTCTGCCCCTGCCCCCACTCGTGCTCTCTCTCTCTGGATCACTCTCTCTCAAATAAATAAATAAATAAATAAATAAATAAATAAAATCTTAAAAAAAATAAAACACTTAACACACTGCTTGATACACACATGATAATGTTTATTAACTTTTTAAGAATCAAAAGATACGTTCTATAATGTTTCTAAGTATTCATGCCCTTGGAAAATGAAGTGTTGTGAGGAAACATATAGATTAACATTCTCGAGATTCCAAATGCCTCACACTTTGCAGTGTTGTAATTATTTACATCTTATTTCCTTGTTTACTCTAGTAATTTATAAGGCCTACAATGTATATGGTGGCCTCACACTACATTTTTATTTTATTTATTTGTTTGAGACAGAGAGAGCGAGAGAGAGAGCATGGGAGGGGAGGGGCAGAAGGAGAGGGAGAAGCAGACTCCCCACTGAGTAGGGAGCCCAACTCAGGGCTTAATCCCAGGACCCATGATTCCAGGGATCATGACCTGAGCCGAAGGCAGACACTTAATCGACTGAGCCACCCAGGCGCCCTCACACTACATTCTTTCAGTAAATTTTAAAAGTAACCCTGAGGCATAGTTTGTAAATAACACAAAATACTTTTATTTTAAGTGGACATTTGATGAGTTTTGACACAATAATGAAGATAAAAACATTTCCATTACTCCCCCAAATTCCCCTGTTCCCCATTCCAGTTAATCCCTAGGCAACCACTGATTCGATTTTTGTCACTACAGATTATATTTAGCTTTTCTGGAGTTTTTATATTACTGGAATCATACAGACTCCTTTGTATCTGACTTCTCTCAACATAATGATTTTGAGATTAACCCACGTTGCTGCATGCATTAGTTCATTTTTATTGCTGAGTAATATTTCACTGTATGTATATACATAATTCATTCATTTTCCTGCTGACTGACATTTGGAATGTTTCCAGTCTTTGGCAACTACGAGAAAAGCTTTTTTATGATTACCCACTTTCAAGGCCTTGTGTAGTTTTTGTGCTATACTTTTCCTCATCTTTTTATTTTTAACCTATCCATGTCTATATTTAAAGTGGATTTTCTGAAGACAACATGTAGTTGGGTCTTGCTATTTTATCCAATCTGACAATCTCGGTCTTGCTTTTCTTAAAGATTTACTTATTTTAGAGAGAGGTGGAGAGAGAGAGTGCATAAATGGGGAGGAGGCAGAAGGAGAGGAAGAAAATCTTAAAAAGACTCCCTGCTGAGCATAGAACCCGACTCAGGGCTCAATCTCAGGACCCTGGAATCATGACCTGAGCTGAAATCAAGAGTTGTACACTAAACCAATGGAGCCACCCAGGCACCCTCCAATCTCAGCCTAATTAAAGTGTGTATGTTATAACATTTAATAAATTATAAATATGGTTGTGTAATCTACTTGTGTATAAACCTTGCTACTTAATTGAGCCACCTGTTCTTTCTTCTACTTTTCCTCTATTCTTGCCCTCTTTTAGATGAACTATTTTTATGATTACATTGGCTCATTAACTATACCGTTTTATGTTTTTAGGGGTTTCTCTACAGTAGGTGTTGGCAAACTTTTTCTGTAAAGGGCTAGATACTGAATATTTTAGATTTTGTGGGCCATAATCTCTGTTGAACTACAGAGTGCATTCTGGGGCAGAAGCAGCTACTGATAATATGTAAACAAATGGGTATGGCTGTGTTCCAATAAACTGTATTTACAAAAATAAGCAGTGGCCTGGATTTGACCTATTGGGTTTACTGAACCTTGCTCAAGGGTTTATAATTTACAACTTCAACCTGTAATATTACAGTTGATTTTCATATAATTTTCATATAATTTACCACTTTAGGTATAGAGTGGTCTAGAGTATCTTAGACCAACACACTTCCATTCCCCTTGCTTTGTACTATTGTTCTCATACATTTTATTTCTACATGTTACAAACCACACAATATGTTATTTTTACTTTGACAACTAATTACATTTTAAACAAATTTTAAAATGAGGAAAAATATCTTTTATATTTACACAGTTACCCTCTAGTATTCCTCATTCATTTAATATAGATCTAAATTTCTATTTAATATCATATTTTCCCTTTGCTTGAACATTTGCTTAATTTGCTTAAACATTTCTTGTTAGGCAGATGTGTTGATGATAAATTCTCCCCAATTTTGATAAGTCTGAAGTTTATTTCACCTTCATTTTTGAACATTTTGCTGTGTAAAACATTTAGGTGGACATTTTTTTTTTCTTTTTAGCACTCTAAAGAACTTTTATCTCCTGGTTTGCATAGCATATGATAAGTTCATGTATATTCTTTATTCCTCTGTACATATGTCTTTTTTCCTATGGCTGCTTTTAATATTTTTTCTTTATCACCGGTTTTCAACAATTTGATTATAATGTTCCTTTCTATGGTTTCCTAAGTATTTTACTTGGGGGATATTAAATTTCTTAGATCTATGAGCTCACAGTTTTCATCATATTTGAAAAATTTTGGCCATTACTCAAATATTTTTTCTAGCTCTTACCCCTCTCCTTCTGGGATTCCAATCATACTCATATTAGACTATGTAGTGCTATCTCACAGGGCACTGAGGCTCTCTTCATATATGTCACGGTTTTTTCCCTCTCAGATTCATTTTGGATAGTTTTAACTGCTATACACTTCAATGTCACTGATATTTTCTTCTGCATTGTCTAAATCTGTTAATTCCATCTATAACTGCTTTTCATCTCAGATATTATTTGTTTCATCTCTAGAAGTTACATGTTTATTGTATGCTTGTTTTCCTTTTTCCCCCTGAATATAAAGATCACATTTATAATAACTATTTTAAAACCCTTGTCTGTTAATTCCATCATCTCTGTCATTTCTAGATCTGTTTCTGTTGACTAATTTTTCTTCTGGTTTTTCCCCCCTGCTTCTGCATATGCCTAGTAATTTTTGATTTGAGGTTAGACATTGTGACTTTTACATTGTTCAGTGCTGGATCTTGTTGCACAGTTATTTGCATATTATTTTGATCCTTTCAAGTCCTTTAGAAAGTTTCTTAGGACAGATCTAGAGATTCCTTTATTACAGGGCCAAATTTGGCTCCAGTTCTAAGATTCAATGAACACTGAATGTTCATATATTCAGTGATGACTCTTCCTTGACAGGAGGGAAGTCGATTCCTGGTCCTGTATGAGCACTAAGAATTATCCATTTTACAATTTCTGGTAATTGTTATTGGAAGTTATTCTAGCATGGTCTTGTGGTTTAGAATTTAGCCAAAGACTTAGGCTATGAGCTGAGGCAAGGTAGGGTCAATCCCATTTGTTTTTCTTCTCTCAGACATCACAGTCTTGTCCCTATTGTCCAATGTCTAAAAATAATTGTTTTACATATTTTGTCTGGTGTTCTAGTTGTTGACAGCAGGGCAGCAATTCCCATAGCAGTTAATCCTCTGTGGATACGTAATTTGAATGTTTATATAAAAATTAAAAAGAAGACAGAAATCTCTATTTCCTTAATTCTTCCAAAAGGGTAGGCTATATTTCCTAAGGAAGAAGAGGCCAAAGATAATAATATGAACTTAATATACAGTAAGTACTATCTAGATAGTTTAAGGATATTTGAAAAATTTGTCATTTTCTTTTTCATTTCTAAAAGAATCCTTAGTGGGATGCTGGGCTGGCTTGTTCAGTTAAGTGTCTGCCTTTGGCTCCGGTTATGATCCCAGGGTCCTGGGACTGAGTCCCTTGCTCAGGAGGGAGCCTGATTCTCCCTCTGCCTGCCACTCCCCCTGCTTGTGCTCTCTCTCTCTCTGACAAATAAATATTTTTAAATTTTTTTTTTTAATAAAAGAATCCTTACAATCCAGTGTTTCCTTAGTCAGAGACATTAACATGAATATCCCTACTTTTTCTATAGGCAGAAATGATAATGCCATCATAAAATTAGGTGACTAATCTATTTATTTCTGTGCTCCCATTATATTCTTTCTACATGTGAAAAAACTATTCAGCCACATATTTCAAGAAGCAGAGAGAGGTGAATTTAAATAAAAGATGGGGAGTCTTAAAACACAAAAGCATGAAAGGTTTCACTAAAGCATCAGTTTCACAGGTTAAGTGCTTAGGGGTTACTACTGTAAAATAACTGAGATAAAGTCAACAGAGAAAATTAAGGTCTTTCTCACCCACTTTTTACACTAAAGATCATGAAGCCTTTCAAAGGAGTGAAATATGAAAGCTTTGAGAAACAGTGCATAGAATAACACACTTCACGACTGACAAACCTTCATTATAATACTGCTTTTGAAATAAATCCCCAAGTCTCCTCCTTTCCCACACACTAGATTGTAATGTAAATGTAAGATTTCTTGGTTTGCAACCAAAACCAATTACCCAAGTTCCTCAAGTTTAACAATATGTAAAATAGCTGCTGGTTGTAGCAAAGTCACAATGGGTATTTACAAGCTACTGACAGTTATCAGCTCCTATTCTCTAGAGATAAATATTCTTTTTAAGTGTAAATTGTAGTTCTTTGGTTGGGTTTATTTTTAATGTTTTGCTTTGATTTCCATTTCAATAAAATAAGAAATAATCTAAGTATGTTCTACAGCAGTGTGCTTCAAAGAAACCCAGAAATTATGGGTCAACCAATATGAATACTGAGAAGGAGAACATGACAGTGGATTTAGGCATAAAAACAAAAAGGTAAGGGATATTCCAGACTAAGAAGAGAAGTGCAAGTACAATAGACATTTGGGGTTGAAGAAGGAATACATTAAAAACAAAATGTCTTTGGGGCACCAGGTACAGAAAAAGTTGTAGAAATGCTTGTTTTTTAGCCAATTGTTAAGTGGGAAAGTTAACTGCATTTAAGAAATTTATTTGGTGCTCAAAATAATGGGTAAAATCTCCTCCAGATTAGATCATCTCATGTATGAACATAACTGCATACATCTTAAGGACTTATGAAAGGGAACTGGTGCAATAAGGAAAAACATATAGGGTGTTTCTTGCAAAGCTACTTAGAGCTGAACCACTGGATGATTCCAGTGGCTTAAGATCTTGTGTTTCTTTTCCTTCCCCTTTCTGTAATACTATGCATCAAAAATGCGAACTATAAGCAGAGACTTTTAGCGTTGGAAGAGATAGAGAAATCATAGAGACTATGTCTTTCTTTTGCAGCTAAGATTAATAAAGTCCGGCATGTTAAATGATATTCCTAAGGTGGCAAGAGTTCAACCCAATGCAAAGTGGCTTTGGATCTCATCAATTGACTAAAAAGTCATTTTTTCCTAGGTCAGATATGATTTAGGTTGCTAAATTCAGTGGGAATTTTAGCCCTTAACTTGCTTGTTTTAGCAACATCTAATGATGTCAACCTACTCCTTCACTTTATAAAAAGTTTTCCTTTGGCTTCTGTGATTCCACACTCTCCTGGTTGTTTTGTACCTTTCTGTCTACACTTTCTCATTTTCTTCATAGGTTCTTCTTCCTATATTCATCCTTTTGAAAGTTTCTAAGTGCTTTGTCCTTGGCCTCTGTGCTTCTCAATCTACACACTCTCTAGGTAATCTCACATCCTTCCATACTGTCAGGCACCATCTAAATGCTGATGATGTCCTAAACCTATATTCAACTATCTGCTGAGTTTCCTATACACATACCTCAAATTCAAAAAATCCTAAAACTGATTAATCTTCCCTGAACCACTCATCTCCGACATTTCTCATTTTGGTCAATAACACCACCATTATTTAACTACTGCCCAATCCCAAAAATTTATCCCTGACTACTCTTAGAACCAGAACATGACATTCCTCACATCTAATCAGTAACCATGTCATTTCATTATATTTTCTAAACATCTCTAATCCTTTCAATTCTCTCTACTACTATCATCTTCTTAGTCCAGGCCACTACCACAGTTCTTCTATCAGCTACATTATAATTGGACTCCTTACTTTATTCCAGCCTTGCTCCTGTTCAAAACATTATCCACACTTAGAGTAATGTTTCTTTTTCCAAAGGAAACCACTATCCTGAATTTGGTATTTGGTGTTCAGCATTCCCATCTATGATATACATATAAGCAGGCAGGCAGACACACACACAGAGACACACACACAGCTCAATATACCATATACAGTATATGGAAGCCAGCCTTTAAGATGACTCTCTATGATCCTTGCCTCTAGGTATTCACATCCTTCTGTGGTCCCATCCCACATCAAATCAGGGCTGGTCTGTAAAAATCAGTAGAATACAGCAGATGTGATGGCTATGTCATAGAGACTGTAGCTTCTCTCTTGCTCTCCTGGAACACTTGCTCTGAGGGAGCCCAGTAGCCACAAGGACAATCCTGCAGCCCTTTGGAGAAGCCAACATTAAGAGGAAGTGGAGTCTCCCATCAAGAGCCAGTACCAACTTCTTAGCCATGCTGTGAGCCACCTTAGAATTAAATCCTCCAGGCCCAGTCAAACCTTTAGATGACTGCAACCCTAGCTGACATGGGATTGCAACCCCATGAGATTCTGAATTGCCCAGCTAAACTGCTTCTAAATTCCAAATCCATAAAAACATGAGATAATAAAGGATTATTATTGTTTTAAGCCACTAAGTATGTCCATAATTTGCTATATGGTATTAAATAACTAAATATGGCATGTTTTTTGCATATACTTAGATGTTACATAAATGGTGGTACTATATTCAATTTTCTACAACTTGCCTTTTATGCTCAATAATGCTTTGAGATTTATTCAAATTGAATCACATTTCTGGATCATTCATTTAAAGTCCTATGTAAAATTTCACTGTATGAATACACCACAATTTATTCATCCCTTGAAAAAGCAGATTTTTTTTGTTCCTTATTACAAATAAAAAGAAGCTAAAAGAGTTAGCAGCACTCCTTGTTTTTAGTTTCCAATATAAATTTGGCCAAATTTTCTTTTCCTTTTTGAGCTCTTTGTTTCACATTTCATTCCTTATGCCATCTGGAATTTACTTTCGTGAGGTAAGAAGTCAATTTTAACAGCAGTATTTATTGAATAGTCTGCCTTTTCTCCTGATTTACAATGCTAATTCTATCACACATTAAATTTCCATATATGCAATGTTTCTCTAATCTGACCCTACAATCTTTCCTGAACCAGCATTTCACTGTTTTGATTATTATGGTTTTAAAAATACATCTTAATGTGGTTTGGGCAAACCTTTCCCCCTTTTCTACTCCAAATTTATCTTAGGTATTTGTATAGTTTTATTCTTTCATATGAATTTTTGAATATGTTCAGCAGTTTCTCTTGGGGTTTAGATTAGCATTGCAGGGGCGCCTGGGTGGCACAGCGGTTAAGCGTCTGCCTTCGGCTCAGGGCGTGATCCCGGCGTTATGGGATCGAGCCCCACATCAGGCTCCTCTGCTATGAGCCTGCTTCTTCCTCTCCCACTCCCCCTGCTTGTGTTCCCTCTCTCGCTGGCTGTCTCTATCTCTGTCAAATAAATAAATAAAATCTTTAAAAAAAAAAAAATAGATTAGCATTGCACTGGAGTTTATAAATACATGCAAGGGAAGCTGACAATTTTTACAATGTTGTCTTCACATTCATTAATGTTTATAACTCTGCATTTATTTTTATCTTGTTTTATGTCCTTCAATACAGTTTATTCTTAATATATGTTTTACAGATTTTTTTTTACTAGTATCATGCCTAGATAGCTTCAAACAATTTATTTTTAATACTCACTTCTACGTTCATAAATGTAATTCCAAAGGCCCATATGCTTTCTCATTAAATTATGTTAGACAAAATGTAAGACTACCATTTTAATAGAATAAACTAAATATTATTTTGGTGATAATAAGGCCCTTCCTTACATTATTGCAAAAATACATTATGTCAAAAATATCCTTGAAATCTGTAATTAACATGTATAAACAATGTTCTTGCTTCACAATAACCTCAGAAGAATCTATTTATGAAAAATAGATCATTGAAATTTTCTTTACATTATTCATAATATATTAAATATACTAAATCTGTCACATATTAACATCATTTGAAGAATACTCATGTTGAAAACATGTAAATATTTATGTAGGAAATATTTTTCCACAGCAATATAAGAAAGCCCAATTATATAATTACAACATAAGTAGTTTAATAAATCCAGCTGTTTTTTTCTAACCAGTAGTATAAATTAATTTTTTTTAAGTTTATTTATTTATTTAAGAGAGAGCAGGGGAGGAGCAGAAGAGAGGGACAAGCAGACTCTCTGCTGAGCACGGAGCCTGATGCTTGATCTCAGGATCCGAGATCATGACCTGAGCTGAAACCAAGAGTTGGGCGCTTAACCAACTGAGCCACCCAGGCGCCCCTATAAATCAGTTTAATCACATCAACTATATATTTCACTTTGTACTTGAGGTGAATCATTATTTGTATAACCGAATCTCTATAAACTACATAAAACTATTTTTGTGAAGTTATTATGAGGCCTAGATGATGAAAGTTGGAAAAACACAGTTATAAATTGTCTTTGAATGTATGGTATTATCAGTCTGATGTTAAATAGCCGTACAACCTATGTACCTTTTGTTAATTCTGGTTCTTGTAAAATGAATTCATGAAAATATTTCTCATAAATGTCAAAACCATTTGTGCTAAAAGGTCATCCCCTCCTTTCTTCTCATTCATATACTCATTCTGAGAATTAACAATTTTTGTTTGCTTTTACAAAAATGAAGTCCTGTCCCAAAATAGTACTGTAACATTTTTTCCTTTTAAAACCAATGCTTTTGATGGTGCTGCTGTGAAAGTAACTTTATTAAACCTTGACCTTTGGCCCACTTTAACTTCTGGGTACTGAGAAGCAGAATCCACTCCTAAACTACAGACAGTTGAGTACGGTAGAAAAAGCAGGGTTTTGGAATCTCAGCTTGATCGTACTCAAGTTCTACCACAGGAGACAGCTTGAATCCATGGGCACACTACTGAATATAACTGTACCTCAGTTTTCTCACTTACAACATAGGGATTCTGATATCTCATAAGGCTGCTGAGAAGATTCAATGAGAATATGTGAAAAAAGGCCTGCTTTATAATAGTTTTTCTTGATTTTCCTAAAAACTATAGTCTTAAAACCCAAAGTCTAAAGTCATAGAATACATGCAATCATGTCTTTAAATCTCAAGATAACAAATCTGACTTGTTCCACTGAGGGCAACAACAAGAAAAACAGTGGGGGCGCCTGGGTGGCACAGCGGTTAAGTGTCTGCCTTCGGCTCAGGGCGTGATCCCAGCGTTATGGGATCAAGCCCCACATCAGGCTCCTCCGCTAGGAGCCTGCTTCTTCCTCTCCCACTCCCCCTGCTTGTGTTCCCTCTCCCGCTGGCTGTCTCTATCTCTGTCAAATAAATAAATAAAATCTTTAAAAAAAACCAAAAACAGTGTATACTATATAAACCAATTCCATGTTTCTTAGTACTTTTAGATAATTGACTTCTTTGAGACACTGATAAAGGTATAGATTCCTCCTTCGGCCCTATTTCCTGAAAATTCAAACAATTCATACATAAAAATTTTAGATATAATATTTTATTGCATCAGAAACCGATTTCCTTCATATTGCCTGTTATGGACTGAGCTGTGTGCCCCTGACCAATTCATATGTTGGAGCTCTAATTCCCAGTGTGACTATCTGGAGATGGGTCTTTAGGAGGTAACGAAGGTTACATGAGATCATAAAGGACAAAGGACAGGCCCCAATCTGTTAGGACTGTGGATTTATAAGAAGAGTAAGAACTCTCTCCACTCCCCACCATGTGGGAACACAGACAGAAAGTAGCTACCAACAAGCTAATAGAGTTCTTATGAGAACCAGACCACGCTGGCACTCTGGCCTCAGACTTCCAGCCTCCAGAACTGTGAAAAAATAAATTTTTGTCAGTTAAGCCACCCAGCCTATGGTATTTTGTTATGGCAGCCCAAGCAGACTACTACATTGACATATTTTTTAAATAAATGTTGACAAAAACTGAAGTATTTCCCCATTTTTCACCACAAATTAAGGGCCATTTCTTTTTTCTAAAGAGATAAAACAAACCTGTACAAATTAAATAAAATAAACTTTAATTCTACATAAAAAACCATTTCAATTATAAGGCTGCTATTGTTTGGTTTGCATAAAGAAGTCACATAATGGCCTGGTTCTGGAACATGGTTAACTTGAATATCATCTTTGATATCTAAAAGGTTATGCCTTTTTGTTTTCATGAAAAGAAGTGAAAACTCTGAGACTCTGAGAAAGATATGTGGTAACAAATATAATCACAGCTCACTCTGCCAGATGATGATGGTAGGCTACATGTGTGCAAGGAACATTCGAATTTCCTAAGACTCTTAGAATCGAATTCATTATCACTGTTTTGATGCAGTATCAAAAGACTACAAATCCAAAATTCGATTTTAAGGTTTCTGAGTGGAAAGATAATCTTCAAGAGCCCTGAGGTTTTTCAATTCTTGTAGAGAAACTGATAAAGCTTTCCAGTCATGACCAGTCCCAGAGAAATTTCCTCCAGCAGTTGGGAATTCACAAGGTTGTCTATTTCTAATTACTGCTTGGTTAAAGGAGCTTATGATTGTTCTATCAAATTCGTAATAATGACTAAAAGGTCTTAAATTGGATGATTATGCTCATTCATAAAAACCCAAATATCCCCAAATAAATCAAACCATAAGTAAACTCTTCCTTGTACTAAATTTTCTCTTCTCTTAAAAAGCAAAACTCCTATCCAAAGTTTAATCAAGCAAAGGAAAATATTCTATTTTGATAGAGTCTTCTTCTCATGATGGTGATTACTTCTGTGGTAGCAGGCAAGGCTTCTTTTATGGCTGTTGGAAGAGCCTTCAACTCCAGTATGTGCCAATGAAAAAAAAGAAACCCAATGTATTATTACAATGGGTGGGGCTCCTTTCTTCTCTGAGGCAATATAAATATGCATGTTACTAAGCTTGGAAGATGCACCATCTGTGCAGAGTACCAAGATCTTCCTTAGCATCAAAAAAAATTTTTTTTCTGGTAGTTATTTTGGCAAAGAAATTTAACAATCTTTCAAAGACGGTGACAACCATTAATGTTAACAGCTTTTCTAATTTCCGTAAGAGAACCTCACATATTTGAGATTTTTCTTTGATTGTGTCAACATGCTTATTAACAAAAACTAGGAACTAACTCCTTAGAACAAATCAATAGTTTCATCAAGCTGCATTCCAGAGGGAAATGGGATAATTTCCAATTCCTTCAAAACTTCAAATTATTGGAATAAATGACAGGAATCCTACAATGGAGGACATCATCTGAAATCTGACATAAATTTGCTTCTACTCCAAGCTAAATCAGTTCAAAACTGTCAGCACATAAAACTTAAAGGTCTTTCCAATTTCACGTGGCAGCTTTTCTTGGCAATGTGAAAGTCAATTTTATAGAACCTTTTCAAAAAAGGCTTTTGTAATAGAACAAAATTTTTGGTAGTTCCTAACTGAAACTTCTACTTACAACAAAAAAACCCCAAAGTGTAAGATATATTTTAAAAATGGAAAACTGTAAGCTTTTCCAGCTTTCCCAACTTCATACATAGGTTGGTGAGAACTCTGCCACATTAAAAAACTAAGGCTTTGTGTTCTATCATCTTTGGTGATTAGGTGATTTCATTACTTTCTTTTTTGTTGTCAACTTTTTGAAAAGTTGGAATGAAAGATAGTAGTGGGGTAGTTTGTGCCCTCAACACCATGATGACAATAAATACAGAATTTCCAAATGTGTATAGGAGTGGCCATTAATAGAACAAGATGACTCAAACAAACCTTTCTTTTCCCTCAAATGATTTGAAAAGCAACAGGAAAAGCTCTACAATATATAAAGAATACTTACAAATCAATACCAAGATGGTCAATTTTTTTAAATGGGCAAAAAGTTTGAATCCTTTTCTAAAGAAAATATTTGAACGGTTAATAAGCAAACTAAAAGACGCTCAACATCAGGACGCCGGGGTGGCTCAGTTGGTTAAGCTTCTGTCTTCAGCTCAGGTCATGATCCCAGAGTCCTGGGATTGAGCCTTGAGTTGGGCTCCCTGCTCAACAAGGAGTCTGCTTCACCCTCTGCCCCTCCCCCTGCTCATGCTCTCTCTCTAATAAATAAAAAAAATCTTTAAAAAAAAGATGCTCAACATCATTAGTCATCAGTGAAATGCAAATTAAAACTACAACGGAGGGCACCTGGGTGGCTCAGTCAGTTAAGCGTCTGCCTTTGGCTCAGGTCATAATCCCAGGACTGGGACTGAGCCCCAAGTCAGGCTCCCTCTCAGTGATGAGTTTGTTTTTTCCTCTCCCCCTGCCTCTCCCCATCCCCCTGGCTTATGCTCTCTCTCCCACTCACTCTCTCTCAACTAAAAAAATAAATAAAAAACCCACAATGAAATAATACTACATATCCACTAAAATATCTATAATCAAGAAGATTGATCCAAATAAGTGTTGGGGAAGATACAGGGAAACTGGAACACTTATATGTTGCTGGTTGGAATGCATAGTACAGCCACCTTGGAAAACAGTCTTATAATTTCTTCAAAAGTCAAGTATATACCATATAATCCAGCCATTCCACTAAGAATCTACACCAGAGAAATGAAAACATATGTTCACACAGACTTATAAGCAAATGTTGACACCAGCAGTAGTAACAGTCCAAAACGGAAAACAATCCAAGCATCTTTCACTTGGTGAATAAACAAAACGTAGTATTTTCATACACTAGAATATTTCTCAGCAGTAAAAATAAAGGAAAGAACTGCAACACCCACTACAATAGGGATAAGCCTCAAAAGCATTATAATATGCAAAAGACTACATATTATAGGAGTCCATTTATATGACATTTTTGGGAAAGATTTAATTATTAGAGGCAGAAAGTAGATTAGTGGTTGCCTGAGGCAGAAGGTGGGAGAAGTGACTGACTGCGAAACAGGAACAAGGAAACTTGAAGGGATGAAGGAAGTAGTCTAAAGCTGGACTGTTATGATGCTATGACACGAAATGTGAATTTTATGGTATGTAAAATATATCTCAATAAAACTTTTTTAAAAAAAGTAACAGGACAAAAACCAAAGTGAAAGTTGGGGCACATATTTAGTTCTCCAAACCATCCAGAGACCTTAGGTTAAGAATTATATAATCTATACTTGGGTTGATTAAACAGATGATTGCTCTTCTCTTTTTTTAAGATTTTATTTATTTGAGAGAGAGAGTGAGAGAACGAGTGGGAGGAAGGGCAGAGGGAGCAGCAGAACCTCTACAGAGCAGGGAGCCCAACTTGGGATTTGATCCCAGGACCCAGGGATCATGACCTGAGCCAAAGGCAGTTGCTTAACTGACCGAGCCACCCAGATACCCTGCTATTTTCAATAACCCTTCATTAACAGAATTATTTTCCCTCAAATAATTCTTGTAAGAAATCTTGTACCTTTTGTTAACTATAAAATAAACACAACTGTCTACCACAATTCTCAATACAGGGTTAATTCAGTAGCATTACATTCTGCAGAGAGAAATGAAGACGGCTAGAACAGATTGTTTTCCTTGTTCTTATTCTAGATCACATTTGGCACTTTCCCAGTTGCCAAGGTGAAGATATGTCCTGGGCTTACACTATTAGAAATTGTCAGGAAAACTCCGGTTGTCCCCTTTTCATCCTCAAAATATCCTGGGTTGGATGATCAATTATATATTCAACCTGTCTGTAGCAGAATTACTCTCGTCCTTAACTTTCATTAAAATGAAGGGGAACCCCTTGAAGGCTCTGGAGATCTTAAGTACGTATAAACAATCCAATCATAATGATTTGCTGTTAGTCATTTTACAGTAGAGGATCAGGGGAACAGAGAAGTTAAAACGAGAAGTCTCAAGCCACATTGTTTAGATTAGAGGGCTTTAACACTACCACCAGCACCGTTTATAGAGTAAGTATTTCTGGTGGACAAGTACCACTTCTGCAGGGTAAATATGTTTTTCTCTCTGAGGTGATACTTTTACTATTTTCTCCATTTCACAGATGAGAAAAGAGGCTCTGAGAAGCTAATTATTTGCCTAAAGTTATAAGGTGGTTAAATGGTGAAACTGGGATGTAAACCAAGATCTGCTTGACTCCAAACTTGTCTCTTACTTAATGTCTAAGCATAATGCCTCTCCTGAAAGGGAACATGGGCATGGGTACACACATGTGCACCTGTGCGCCATGTATCCGAAGCGCTTCTCCAGTTGAGGGTCTGTGAGCTGGTTTCAGGGAGTCTGTATCACTAAGAAATTATGCGTAAAATTTCCTATGTATATATATAACTTTTCTCTAAAGAAAGAGTCTAGTGCTTTCACCAGATCTCCAAAACTATTTGTGATGAAAGAAAAACTAAGAACCTTTTAGATTGCTTTGGTAAGAAGGTTAAACATTTAAGATACTATGTACCCTTTATATCAGCTATTAAGAGTCATGATTAGAAGATGGATCAAACAACACAATAAGCAATTACTGAAAGGTAGTATAGATTAGGCATATATACAAGGTACATAAATATAATGTGGTATTTTAGATTTTGTACTTTTAAAAAATGGTGGTCCTCATTTAATACGGAATACAATGCAGCAGCCTCAACTAAGAGCAATGAATGGTGGCAGACACGTTTACTCCTGGTGGCTAACTCTACTGAAGTAGCTGTGTATTAGGCAGTCTTCTCATATGCTCTACAGACTGAAGGTAAAACTAGTTTAGAAGTAAAAATAAGAAGGATGTATAATTTGGGGATAGTAACGACAATGAGCTGCATTAAATCAATTATTTGCTTCTATTTCTTGATAACTAATATGAGTTGGTTTTCTTAAGAAGGGCAATAGTATTGGTAGGAATTTGGGGATCCATGCTTTTTTTCCCCTTTTTTTTGGAAGTATGTATCTTTTCAACCCCTTATGCAACATAGGGCAACCTACTAGCATTTATGTCCTAGAACAATATTCATCCAGATACCCCAGTACAACTGCACCATTGTTACATTATTCAAATACTTCCATATAGGGTAATAGCAACCACATTAAGTTTAAACAGCTCTGGGGCGGGGGTGGGGGGAGGATTCTGATAACACTGCAAATATCTATTCTGAGGAGTAACGGGATCCTACGACTTTCAAAATTCCTCTGAGGCTTCCTCACTTTAGGTGTCTATAAGTTTGCTAGGTGCTCTTCTGAGGGTTGCTTTGCCTATAAATTAATATTTATAAGGTTGAAATTAGAATTCTATCAAACTAAACTTGATACAGAGGAAATATACATAACATTCAGCTCTAAACGAATGATCTAAACTGTAGATGCGCAATACTGGGTAAGAGAAATGATAGTAAGGCTGTAAACATATTCCCCCTCTACTGTAACAACAACCAAAGCCTCCATCCTGTTGCCCGTTTGCAGCATCATGAACATTCACAAAGCGCTGTGTGTGGACCCCAAGCATCTGTTCATTCTTTCTCACATCAAAGAAGGGCATCACAGCCCTGAGTCTAAGGGAGGAAAAAAACAATCAGGGGAGGAGGTCTCGGATTGAATTGCTTCTGCCTAGGCGCTGATGACACGAAGGGGCTGGAGAGTTTGATCATGATCCACAATATGAAGACCCAATGGTTAGGAAATACCAAAGACGGTGCTTCTGTGACCTTCATATTATCTATGTCCCCAGTGTTAAAACATAAATGAAGAGATGAGATAACAACATTCCATGATCTATGAAAACTTGATGGGTCTATTAGTTTTTCTTTCTGATCTCTCATCTAAATTCACTGCATCTTCATTCAAATTTTATTTCTCTTCTTTAGTACTGTCCCCCCAGCTTCTCTGTCTGATTCCAAGTCCATCTTAGGTGAAGGAGTATGATTTATAAATTCATATGTTAGAGAATGAGAAATACTGAGTTAAGGAAAAATTTACATGTAAAAAAATGGATGTGCCAAAACTCACCATCAGAGGGCACAACAGTACTGCAATAAACAACTCTCAAATTCTGCCAAGAAGAGAGCCTCTGGTGCACCTAGAAAATACAAAAGACACACCCACGGTCAGGACAGAGCAACAAACGTGTGTGTGTGTGTGTGTGTGTGTGTGTGTGATAAATAACTTTTTGATTATTTAAATAATATGTACTCTTTGTAGAAAAGTTTAAAAATATAGTTTAAAAGTCTCTCAAACTCATATCATCTTAAGATCATAGTGATGAATATTTTGGTTTGTTTTCAAAAGGTTATACAAACACATTTACATACACACATATCACACAATTGCTTTTTCATCTACTTTTTAAACACTCAATATTGGTTTTAAGGGCTATCAACTCTAAACTAAACTTTTATGCTCCTCTTGCTAGCTTTTAGACCTGCATTTCCTTCATAACTAGATGTTAGGTAGTTGTATTATGAATTTGCTATTACTGGGTAGGGATCTAGTCTTTCTGTTCATTTTCCTTTTCTTTTTTTTTTTAAACTTGGTCAGGCAGGCTCATTCCCTGAGTCCCGAATAATTTCCTTCTGAATATAAGAAGGAAATCACTTACAATCTTACTACCTTCTCCGAGAGTAGTGTCCTTTTGCAGATTTAGGTCTAGAATTTAGTTTCTCACAATTAAACTAAGCTTCAAAAAGAATATTAAATATGTTTCTGACTTGTCAAATGATTCATTTATCCCTTTGTACCTTTTACTTTCCCAGCCACAGAAAGTATTAAAGGAAGGCATTAACTGACTAAAAACAATGTCTGCCTCTGAGGCAGATATTATATTCCACTCCATCAGCCCTCAAAGAAAATCATTTGGGACTCTATGACAAGATGTACCTTAACACAACCATGATGCATAACAGACTTTATATCCTTCATGTGAACATCAATTCTCGCCTCCTTCCAACTTAAAAAAGCATGCAGAAATATGAGACTGACATTTACTAAAAATGTAAATACAGTAGTCCCCTCTTACTCACAGGGGCCATGTCCCAAGATTCTTCAGCAGAGGCCTGAAACTATGTATAGTACTGAACCCTGTATCTTTTTTCTTATACACACATACTTAAGATCATACTTAAGATAAAGTTTAACTTATGAATTAAGCACAGACTAGCAACAGTAGCTAATGATAAAATAAAACTATAATAATATACTGTAATAGTCAAATAAATGTGGTCTCTCAAAGTATCTTAACTCTACTGCACTCACCCTTCTTCTTGTGATGACATAAAATGATAAAAATGCCTACAAGATGAGATGAAATGAAATGAAGGACGTAGGCATTGTGACCTAGTGTTAAACTACTAATGACCTTCTGACCATATGTCAGAAGGAAGATCATCTGCTTCTGAACTGCGGTTGACTGTGGGTAACTGAAAATGAAACCACAGATAAGGGGGGACTACTGTAATCATTTAAAATTACTTGAGACTTAGTTCATAGCTGATCATGGTACACTAATGTGTTTTCATGCTGCTGAGAACCTTTAGTTAATACATACAATGACTTTACTGTGACTTTCAGACTTTTTTTTATGTTTCAAACATTTAGTTAAACTTGATTTTACACATTGATTCAGGGATGCTCTGGTTAAAGATGGATGTGCTGGGAAACCCCACATTCCTGATCCTCTGCTTGAGCCCCATAAGGATCCAAAGAATCCTTGGACTTCATAAAGCAGTTTGAAAACTAATGCTGGAAGGCAGGGGAAGTTGAATCCTACCCCTTATTCTACAATGAAAAAAGTGAGACCCACAGAGGAAAAGTGACTAAGAGTCATACATCAGGCAGAATCAGGATTTAGAATCCAGGTCTCAATTCTGCTAACCATCTTCTATACAAAACACACAGGGCCTTGGTCTTATCCTCTGCAGGTCTTTTTGTTCCTCCATGCTTAGGTAGCTTCTTGCAATATAATTTTACTTTAAATGCTTATTTCTTTTGAATAGATAAAACAGGTACATGATATAAAATTCAAAAAACTAAAACTAAATAAAAAATTAAGTCTTTTACACTTAATGTTGGTCTTCCTCCCATCCCTATGGCCCAACAACACAGTTCTTTCCAGAGGTAACTCGTTAAATCTGAATATCCTATCAAAGACAGTGTTATACATATACAAGCTTGTGTACATATGTATGTATTTGCAGAGATTTTTAAAAACATAAATGGTAGCATGCTAGAGTTCCATTACTCATCTTGCTTTTTTTTTTTTTAACTTAACTCACTGTTTTTAGTGACTGAATAAAATTACATTGGTTAAATAAATTTTATGGTATATCTTTACAACTGACTGTTGACAAACAATCTTTTATTATTTTAACACATGATACTAGAATGAATATCCTTACATGTAGGCACCAATATCAGAGGATAAAATACTTCAAGTGCCAAATTAAAGGTATGTACACTTTAAATTTTGAAAGCTATTGCCAAATTGTTTTTCATGGAAATTAACATGAATTCACATACCTACAGATTATATTCCTATTCGCTAAATGAGCATCTGATTCCTAACACCCTCCAAAACAACGTATCATTAAACTTTTTTATTTTGCCAATGTCAAAGCTGAGCAGTATTTCGCTATAGTTGTAATTTGCATTTTTTTGTATTAAAAGTGAAAAATTTTACACATTTTTATCTAAGAGTTAATTGTATTTGCTTTTCTATGAACTAAGTATTTACATCCTTTGCCCTTTTTTCAATTTAGTTCTTGGTCTTGGAATATTATTTTGTAGAAGTTCTTTAAAACTGAGAAAATTAGCCCTTTGTCAACAGAACACGTTGCAATCTTCTCTGTAGCTTAAGGGGCCTGTGTCATAAATCTTAGAGGCCCTCCCTACTTTGAGAATATTATAACATTCTCTGTTTGCTTCTTTTAGGTTAATTTTTCAGGTTTAAATAATTGATTCATTAGGAATCAATCTTGGTTAAAGTTAAGTAGAAATCCAACTAATTTCCCACTAATAACAAAGGTGTCCTGTATTTAAATAATTTATTTCCCCCTCTTATTTGAAATGCTACCTTTGTAATTTTCTAAATACCTAGACGGATTTAGATCTTTTTCTGAATTACTATTCTGTCCACTGATCTGTCTGCTCATGTCCTAGTGACTACATTATTTCAACATTCTAGCTTTGTAATACATTTTAGTGTCTGGGAGGGTAAGCTAGTTTTCCCTGATTAAGAATTTTCTTGGTTACTCTTCAACTCTTGAACTTAGAGAGAGTTTGTCTAGTGACACAACACAAACACACAATCCCATTCATTTCAAAAGCAGTATAACAGCATAGTGGTTAAAATCACAGATTTGTAATCACCCTGCCTGAGTTTAGATTCTGATTCAATAACCTACTCTAACTTCAACTTGGAACTAGTTCATTAGTCTCTTTGAGCCTCAGTTTCTTCACTGAAAAATGGACGAAGAGTAACACTAGCACCTACCACATAAACTCGCTGTGAGGACTAAATGTAATACATATAAAGTATTTAGAACAGTGCCTGGCATAGAGTAAACTGCTCAATAAATGTTAACTAGTTTTTTCTTTGTTTTCTGTTTTGAAATTGAGATCATATTAACTCCATGGATTAACATAAGGGAAACTAACTTCCATATGATTTTGAATCTTTGTATCCAAAAACCTTGTACACCTTTCCATTTAAGTTTGTATTTGTGTCACTGAGAAGCATCTTAAGGTCTTCTTCACACAGATCTTGTATGTCCCTTTCCCTAATGTAATGCTTCTTGTACTAATTGTACTAATCTTGTCCAATATTAAGATGATGACCCCTGCATTTATATAGTTTGTATTTGCCTGTTATGCTTTACTTGTCCTCTAATTTTGTTATTCTTTCAGAATTCGTTTTAGAAATTATTCTAAATAATTTTTTGTGATATAATCTGGGAATCATTTAACGGGAAAGTTTAGTCTATTTACATTTATTAATATAACATATTTAATCTCCTTTCAGTCATCAAATATTATGCTATAAAAATGTTATGTTTTTATTGCTGCTCTTTCTTCTTTTTTTTTTTTTAAGATTTTATTCATTTGACAGAGAGAGAGAGACAGCCAGTGAGAGAGGGAACACAAGCAGGGGGAGTGGGAGAGGAAGAAGCAGGCTCATAGCAGAGGAGCCTGATGGGGGGCTCGATCCCGGAACGCCAGGATCACGCCCTGAGCCGAAGGCAGACGCTTAACCGCTGTGCCACCCAGGCGCCCCATATTGCTGCTCTTTCTTCTTAAAAATAGTTTACTAAATGGTTTGGGTTTGCTTTATTTTAGTTATGCATGTATTTCTTCTAATAATATGAAAAGTTTACTTTGGTTTAGTAGTTATTTCAGAGTATAAATCTAAGTTCTTTCAATTGCCTTTAAGGCCCAATGTTATCAGATACCCTATTATCTCTCACACTTCATCCCTTACCCTTCTCCCTCTCAATTATTCTGCTTTAGCCCCTCCAGACTCTGTCCTGTTTCTTGTATGCACCAGCTATGCTCTTGCTTCAAGACTTCTGCAATAGTTATTATTTCTGATTAGAATATTATTTCTTCAGGTAACTATCAGTCTCCCTCACTTCCTTCAAATGTTTGCTCAAATTTCACTTTCTGAGTGAGGCCTACACTGGCTACCCAATTAAAAATGTCAATTCCAGAAGTTAAGATGGCAGAGTAGTTGGGGGACCCTAAGTTTGTCTCTCGAATACAACTACACAGTTATCAAATCATTCTGAACACCCGAGAAATCAATCGGAGATCTGAAAAAACAGATGCTGCAGGTCTACAAGTAGAAAAGCGAGTACAGTTTGGGAGGTAGGAGGTGCGGAGACTTGAATCCGGTGTGATATAGCTGATGATATGGTGGAGGGGTGGGGGCCTGCTTAAGGCGGCTACTGCAAAGCATTATAAGCAGTGGAGTGCAAAATCAGAACTTTTAGAAGTCGGCTACAGTGCGGGGGCGGGGGAGCGTCCCTGGCTCAAAGGTGCTCAGGTGGCAAAGTGGGGCAGAATCCCAGGTGTGACAGTACGGTCTCAGGATCCCGGGGATCACAAGAACAACAGGGGGTACCTGAGTGGGGCAGAGTTCCCAGGCATAGAAATGGGGAAGCTGGCTGAGAACAGCAAGTCTACGTGCCAGCTCTCTGCTCTGTGTTGCCATAAAATGCAAACCACTGCACGGTTGTGCAACCGCTTTCCTGGGCAGGATCCAGCAAATGGCAGAAGCCTGGCGAGACCCCCTCTCCAAGGAACAGCAAGGGTCCGTGCCATGGGCGGTCCCTAAAATTTGAAGTTTTGAAACTCAGTCACGTGCCTGAGATGAAAATGCTCGGTCACAGGCCGGGTGAACAGAATTCTGACAGAAACCGTGGAGACAAGAGTGACTGAATGCTGTTCTGTGAGGGCTAACTGAAGCTGGGGAGGTGAATTTTCAGCTCTGGTGCTAGCAGGGTGCAGCCATATTCATCCACCCCTTAGTGCTAAAGGCCTTCAGGGAGCAAAGCAGTGCCACCTAGTGGAGTCTGGAGCTGCTTACACCGAGTCTTGGTCTCTCTGAGCACAGGAGGCACTTTTCCACGGGCAAGTCCACCTGAGAATCAGCAAAACAGGCCCCTCCCCCAGAAGACCAACACAATTAACTCACTGACACCAAGTTTTCTGATCATAGAGGGCTGCAAAACTTCAGCTCTTAGGGTAAACAGTATATACCATTCCTTGTATTTTTATTCTTTAGTCTATTGGTATTATGTTTTCAATTATTTTATTTTTTCAATTCTCTCTATATATAGTTTCCTTTCATTCTATTTATACACACATATATGTATTTACACACACATTTATATATACATGTTTTTCTTTCTTATTTGGGTATCTAGTTTCTTTTAACAAGCAGACCAAAACACACCCAGGATCTAGGTTTTTGTTTTGTTTTGTTTTCTATTGTTTGGTTGTTACTGGTTTTTTTTTTTTCTTTCTTTCTTCTTTTCTTTTCTGGACAAAATGGTGAGATGGAGAAAATCACCCCAAAAGAAAGAACAGGAGGGGATTTAATCAATATGGATATAAGTAAGATGTCTGACCTAGAATTTAAAACAACAGTAATAAAGATGCTAGCTGGGCCTGAAAAAAAAGCATAGAAAACACTAGAGAATCCCTTACTCAAGAGAAAAAAAGAACTAAAATCTAGCCATGTTGAAATTAAAAATGCTATTACTAAGATGGAGTCCCAAGTGGAGGCTATAAAAACGAGGATGAACAAAACAGAAGAGCAAATCAGTGATACATAAGATAAAAATAATGGAAAATAAGGAAGCTGGAAAGAAGAGGGAAAGAAAACTATTAGATCATGAAGGTAGACTTAGGGAACTCAGTGATTCCAAAAAGCAAAATAATATGTATATTATAGGAGTTCCAGAAGATGAGGAGTGGGAAAAGGGGCAGAAGGTTTATTTGAACAAATTAAAACTGTTTTTAAGATTTTATTTATTTAGGGGCGCTCGGGTGGCTCAGCTGGTTGAGTGTCTGCCTTCGGCTCGGGTCGTGATCTCAGAGTCCTGGGATCGAGCCCTGCTTTGGGCTCCCTGTTCAGTGGGGAGTCTGCTTCTCCCTCTCCCTCTGCCCCTCTGAGCTCTCTCTCTCTCAAATAAATAAAACCTTTAAAAAAAATAAATGCTTAAAATAAAAAAATATATATTTTTAAAAAGATTTTGTTTATTTGAGAGAGAGAGAGAGATACAGCAAGAGTGTGAGGGGAAGAGGAGAGGAAGAGAGAGAATCTCAAGCAGACTCCATGCTGAGTGTGGAGTCTGACACAGGGCTCAATCCCAGGATCCTGAGATCATGACCTGAGCTGAAACCAAGAGTCAGGCACTTAACCGACTGCGCCACCCAGGCGCCCCTACTTGAACAAGTTATAGCTGAAAACTTCCCTAATCTGGGGGAGAAAATAGACATTCAAGTACAAGAGGCACAGAGAACTCCCCTCAAAATCAACAAAAATAGGTCAACACCTTGACCTATATTATAGTGAAGCTTGCAAATTACAGAGATAGAGACAAAATCTTGAAAGCAGCTCAAGACAAGAGATACTTACCTACAAGGTTAGACACATAAGGCTGGCAGTAGACCTGTCCAGAGAGACCTAGCAGGCCAGAAAGGACTGGCATGATATATTTAACGTGCTACCTGGTTTCCCAGTATGCAGCCAAGAATACTTTATCCAGCAAAACTGTCATTCAGAATAGAAGGTGAGATAAAAAGCCTCTAGGACAAACAAAAACGAAAGGAATTTATGAACACTAAATCGGCCCTGCAAAAAATATTAAAGGAGATCCTTTGAGCACAGAGAGAACCCCAAAAGTAACAAAGACCAAGAAAGAACAGAGACAATCTACAGGAACAGCAACTTTACCGGTAATACAAAGGCACTAAATTCATATCTTTTAATAATTACTCTGAATGTAAATGGACTAAATGCTCCAATCAAAACATAGGGTACCAGAATGGATAAAAAAACAAGACCCATGGATTTGCTGCTTACAAGAGACTCATTTTCGACCCAGAGACACCTCCAGATTGAAAATGAGGGGGTGGAGAGCCATTTTTCAAAATGGACATCAAAAGAAACCTGGGGTGGCAATCCTTATATCAGACAAACTAGATTTTAAACCAAAGACTGTAATAAGAGATGAAGAAGGACACTCTATCATAATAAAGGGGTCTCTCCAACAAGAAGATCTAACAATTGTAAATATTTATGCCCCTAACTTTAAAAGCAGCCAAATAAATAATTATTAATTACTAATAATTATATAATTATTAATTATACATATTAATTATATTAATAATAAAATTAAAGAAACTCATTGATAATAATACAATAATAGTAGGGGACTTTAACACTAGGAACTGGTTCTTTGAAAGAATTACTAAGATTGATAAGCCCCTAGCCACACTTAAAAGAGAAAGGACACAAATAAATAAAATCATGAATGAAAGAGGAGAGATTACAGCCAACACTGAAGAAATACAATTATAAGAGAATATTATAAGCAATTATTACCAACAAATCAGGCAATCTGGAAGAAATGTATGCATTCCCAGAAACATAAACTACCAAAACTGAAACAGGAAGAAATAGAAAAGCTGAACAGACCTATAAGCAGCAAGGAAATTGAATCAGTAATCAAAAATCTCCCAACGAACAAGAGTCCAGGGCAGATGGCCTCACAGGGGAATTCTACCAAACATTAAAAGAAGAATTAATACCTATTCTCCTGAAATTGTCCCAAAAATTGAAGTGCAAGGAAAACATCCGGACTTGTTCTATAAGGCCAGCATTACCTTGATCCCAAAACCAGACAAAGACCCCACCAAAAAGGAGAATTACAGACCAATATCCCTGATGAACACAGATGCAAAAATTCTCACCAACATACAAGCTAATAGGATCTAACAGTACATTAAAAGGATTATTCACCACGACCAAGCAGGATTTATTCCTGGGCTGCCGAAGTGGGTCAACATCCACAAATCAATCAACATGATACACTACATTAATAAATGAAAGAACAAGAACCATATGATTCTCTTAGTAAATACAGAAAAAACATTTGACAAAATACAGCATCCTTTCTTGATTAAAAGCCCTCCACCATGTAGGAATAGAGGGAACATACCTCAACATCATAAGAGCCATATATGGAAGACCCGCAGTGAATATCATCCTCAACAAGGAAAAACTGAGAACGTTTCTCCAAAGGTCAGGAACACAACAGGGATGTCCATTCTCACCACTTATTTATTCAACATTACTACTGGAAGTCCTAGCCTCAGCAATCAGACAACAAAAAGAAATAAAAAGTATCTAAACTGGCAAAGAAGTCAAATTTCACTCTTCACAGACAACATAACACTCTATGTAGAAAACCCGAGTCCACCAAAAAATTGCTAGAACTGATACAGGAATTCAGCAAAGTCGCAGGATATAAAATCAGCGCACAGAAGTCAGCTGCATTTCTATATACTAACAATGAAGCAGCAGAAAGAGAAATCAAGGAATCAATGGCATGTATTTACACACACATTTAAATTTCATAAGCAGAGATGAAGATTAAGGTTAAGAAAGCAAATATTCAAGTGTGCAGAAATCTTAAGAGTAAATCTGTAGGCGCTATCAATGTCAAATGAACAACGTGATCTGGTGTCAATATGGTTCCTTGAAAAGAAAAAACAAGTTTATACTTTTGGTACAAAATACTCCACGGGGTGCCTGGGTGGCTCAGTTGGTTGAGCATCAGACTCTTGATTTCAGCTCAGGTCATGATCTCCCCACTCAGCGGGAAGCCTGATTGAGGATTTCTTGTCCTCTCCCTCTGTCCCTCCCCTACTCGTGTTCTCCCTCTCCCCCACCCCCAAAATAAATGAACAAATCTTTTTTTAAAAAATAGCCCACATATTTTTTTTCTTGTTCATTTTTGATGTTGTTTTAAGTAATCTCGAACTCACAACGCCAAGATCAAGAGTTGCATGTTCCCCCAACTGAGCCAGCCAGGTGCCCTGATTGTCCACATCTTTGATAAGTAATTTGAGAACTTCTGGGGAAAACAGGGGCTTGTAGTTAAAATATAAAATCTGCTCTGCTACTACAACCATTTCTTAAATCTTAACCCCAGGAAAAGAAAAATGTTAGCATTATCAAGTTAGAGTCAGACTACTAAACACTGTAACATAATTTTTCCAAGCCATAAAATTTAAGGTAATAAAAAATCAAACTTTAGTATTATAAAAAGACATTTCATGCCCTCAGAGCAAATGATTAAATTCAAGCCAAAACTTAACTTTAAAATTCTTTACTACTATCATAAATTATGCAACTTCCCCTACACTCACCTTTCATTGGTCAGAAGAGCAAGCTCAGCAACTATTCCTGTCAGCAACTTGGGAAGAATGTCAAGTCTACATAAGCTGTCGATACACCCCAAATATTCATAGCCAGTTAGACACTAGACCATAGGAGTTAAAACAGAAGAAAGAGGAAAAAGGAAAAGAGAGGAATATAGAAAAGAAAGAAAAATGCAGTTCCTTATTTGTCCAATTCTATTTATTTAAAAAATCTTAGATTAAGACTGTAAAACTATTTCAGTTGATCTCAATGAAGTGTTAAAAAGAAAACCAGAGGCCCAGGATGGCATCACTCAAGCTGAGTCCCAAACCAGGGCTTTATATATAGACTTAAGTGCAGTTTCAACCTCCCCCAGAAATGTAGTCTTAACTGGTCATCAAGAATTTTCTAACAGGTGCCAGCGAGTCCGCCAGCAAAGGAAGATGAGATACTCTGTTATGATAAGACCCTCTGTTATTCCCTCTAAGGAACAATCCTTTCTTTTTGCTAATAACTTTCCTGCCCCAGCCTCCTTCCTATAAAAACCTTCCATTTTGTACAACTCCTTGGGGCTCCCCTGTACTTGCTAGATGGGATGCTGCCTAATGCATGACTTGTTTAATAAAGCCAATTAAATCTTCAAATCTACTCAGCTGAATTTTGACTTCTAACACAAGACAAACCTTTAACAGCTTCTACAATTTGGCATCATTTTTTTCCACATTCTTGATATGATGCAATTATTGAAGCATCACATCTTGGATAATTTTTCCCACTTCAACTCTATCAATATATTGAAATAAGCACCGTGACTCCAAATCTGATATATGGGAAAACACCAAAAGACCTGGGCCCAGTTTTGACTTACTATCTTTGATTTCTACCCCTAAGTCTTAGTATCCTCATTTGTTAAATTAACAAGAGCAACGACAACAAAATTGACTATTTTCACAAGGCTGATTTCATTAAGGATAAGTGACAATATAAATGTGACAACATCTGAACGACTAACGTCCTACCAAAATGTAAGATATTCAGAAATATAACTCAAAATAATCTTCAATCTCCTTAAAAGGCTCTTACTGAAAAGAATTTAGTAAGTATAATGTATTTTGAAAGCCTCAACCACCTCTAAACAAAGACATACAATATAAACACCTTATTATGTTAAAGACAGAAGCCTAAGGTAAGGTTTTAAAAGAGAATCTCTTCGTAAAAAAAGAGACAGAGAGAGAGGGAGAGAAAGAGAGAATCTCTTCAGGTAGCACCACAAAAAATATTTAAAGGGTTAGACTAAATATAGGGCCTATTTTATTCTTCTTTCAATAACTCACCAAGGAAACAATGTTTCTTATGCAGTTTAAGTGAAAGTGGCATTAATATTTTGTGAATTAATTACAGTTTAATATTAGAAAATTATTTTCTCCTTGAAAATAATAGTTACTATGTTTTATTGTAATATGGGCAACACTTCCCCCACTAGAATATATTGTTACTTTATAATGGAAGTCATGATTCAATTTATATACCTTTGATTTCCAACAGAGTTTCTTATCTATAAAACAAGGCAATATGAAGACATTTTTCTGAAGGACTATTTGTTGCATCTGGTCAACATCAATTTTTGAATTAGGAAATTAAATCTAGCTCCCAAATTATCAATAAGGTTCTTTAAAAATTAATACTTGTTCACTGATGTGGGGAACAAAGGCAAAAGAAATATATATATAAATTAAACTTCCTTACAACCTACAGCCTGTTGACAAGTACTTAAGACAGGCAGGGTTCCAGGGACTCAACTGCCTTAAGGTTAATATTTCGCTAAGGACAAAAGGCAACTTAGCTTAACATTAGCCCTATCTCCAGGATCCTATAAGTCTCCTTTAATATATAAAAATTCCTTTGGAATTTCCCTTATCTCTACCCCCCCCCCCAAATATATGTTACCAGTCATCCTCCAAGGATATGGCCCACTGATATGTATCTGAAGGGTCTCATGACTAAGGTTTTACTACACAGTAGTGAATACTTTTCTTAACAACAGCTAGCCCCTCAAGGTCCTAGAAACCTTGCTTCCAAATTCCTTGGAGACTTACACTATCCCTAAGCCTCTCCCAACTTGAAAGTATGTTATCAGCCACTCCTCATGACCCCGGTGCAGCTCTTTCTGCCCATGCGTCCCGTCCTCATGCTTTAATAAAACCACCTTTTTGCACTTAAGACACCTTAAGCATTCTTGATTGTTCACTCCGAACCCCAACAGTTTCATGTCATTCACCACTCTCATAAGTGCTTTGAGGATCAAGTAAAATAACATATGTAAAATCATACAAGGCAAGACCTTAGCGATAAAATTAGCAATAGATTAAAATAATGAGAGCACTCAAACCTTAACTGAAACTACTTGTACGTCATATCTGTCAACATAATATAAACTGATGAAAGGTCATTTATTTTATCCTAATAAACACAAATATTTATCTGTTTAACTATATCAAGAAATGCTCATTAAAGTCAATTCTCTTACATTAGGTCTTGAAATTATTAACTAGATTTTAAGACTTGAAAGATTAGTGATATTTTTGGTATATCACTACTTAACAAAGTTAAGATAATTTGGTATGAATTAACTTGATTGATAAATAACGTTTCTATTTTAGATTTGGTATTACTGCAAAATTACAACGTATGGTTTATACTGTGCACGAACCAGAGTCCAATCTACTAAAACTTCAGTGTGTAGTCTAGATCCCTAGTATTTGAGGCAATTCTATATCTATATTTGGAATGTGTTTATATCCTAATGGTTGCTACATCTTCCTTAACGGATGCATTTTTACTCCCTTGGAGCTCATGACAAATAGGTTAATGAAACCAGAGCAAGGAATTCTACTTTTCTTAAGTGACAAAAACTTCCTTCTCCACAGTGACTTGGTAAGTTCTTTTCTACCTTGTTTCTTTCCTTCTATTTCTTAAGAACCTACATTCACACAAAAAAAGAAAATTTTGGCCTCTTTATATCACCTTATCTGGGTTTTTAAACAACTATTATTTTACCTAACATTTTAGTGCAAAATTGAAAAAATTTTACAGTGAGTTAAATTATATTACAGTTTATTTACAGTTAATAATTTTACACCCTTTATGCCCTTCACCTAGATTCAATATTACCATGCTATCCATCCATTCCTTTAAATTTTACAAAAATTTTTAATTCTTATAGTTTATTGTTTTTAAATTCATTACCTTCCCCAATTCCATTTGCTTTACAATTCTCCTGCATTGCTCTCAGACTGTTGTCCTTACCTGTTTTCACTTGTCATATTGTATTCTAATTGTCTGTTTAGATGTCTGCCTTCCCTTCAGAGTAATGACCACTTTGAAGACTACTTTCATTTCTTTATATATTGGTACCCTCCCCACCTCCCCATACCCTAGGAGGAAATAGAAGCTTGCTAAATATTTATTTGCGGTGTCTTTGTCTTCCTCCTTATACCTCAATATCATTGACAAGTTTTACAACTTTGCTTTGTGTCCCGGTTTTCCTCCCTTGGGAATTATTACTGACTTTTATTTTACTGCTAAACTACCCTGAGAAATAAGGAAGTAATTATGATTTCTGTAAGCATTATGGGAGATATTCAGAGTGCAAATTTCTTCATGTACATATTAAATATCCATTTTATTTTTAGTTACTGTCATTGTGTAAATGTATTCCGTGTTATATTGGGATGGCCATTAAACTGCTAACCATGTTTTTAAATTACAAAAAAAAAAAAAACCAAATGCAAAATCCTCAAAGGACTAACTGTCGCATAAAACCTAGCTAGAATTTGTGCCTTTCAACAATCATTTGTACAATTCAGAGCAGCGTAAAGATTTAGACATAAGGTAATGAAATCAGAATATAAACCACATTTGAACATGAATTCTCAATAAGTGTTAAAGGAATAAATGTAGGTTTGAAAGATATTTTAATTGAGAGTAAAACTGGAACTTAATTGGTTGCTCTTTTTGATTGACAGTTCAATTTGGCTACGGTTCTTTTCATCACCTGAATTCATATTTCCCTCCATAGTACCACTGAAGTCTGGAAGCTCGCTATTTGTTGATATAACAATATTGGGGAAATAAATAATTGCATCTATAAATTAATGCAATGAGATAAAACTCCCATCTCTGAAGTGGCGTAAAAGTTAGGAAAATAGCAAGTTTTAGAAATACTTTGTTTTTGCTTGATGATGAGCAAACAGGATTAGTTATATTATTCTCTATACTCTATATAACTGAAATATTTTGTAGTTTTCTCTACTTTGCTAGTGCCTGGGGGCTATGAGACTTCTGTGCTTGTTCTAGGTAAGTACTCCTCAAAAATACTGTCCACAGATCTGCAGCATCATCCGTCAGATAAACATGTTAGAAATGCAGATCTCAGGCCTCACCTTAGACTTCTCTAATCACAATCTGCATTTTAACAAGACCACTAGGAAGTTCATATGCACATTCAAGTTTGAGAAGCATGACTATAGTTCACCCAGATGAGCCTCAAGGGGGTTACATTCGATGGTTAGATGCAGTACTCTGAGACCTTTTACCTTTCTTGTTCATCCAGACCCCAGCATAAGCATCTAGGCTTGTGGCGAGGCAACATGACATAATAGGAAAAACATGACATTGAGAGTCTGAAAAGTGAGGCTGTAGTCTCATCTCTAGTTATGTGACCCTGAAACTTAGTTCTCAACTGTAAAATGAATGAGTTATACAACATACATTGTAAGGCCCTTCCAACTCTAAAAGTCTGAATTTATGAATATAAATATCAACAGAAAATTAGGGAAATGGCTCAACTGTGTGTGATATCTTAAGAAAGTGGGCCTACTTTTAATGTTGTAAGGCCTTGTGCATTAATTCCTTTATATTTATTTAGGTTTGAAAATCAACCTCTATCTTTCGTTTTCACACTTGGTTTCTGGAAGATAGATGGTGGTGAATAGGAAGTGGGTGGCTGCTATTAATAACTTCCCTCACTGCTTCCTTTGTTCTTAAATGCTGATAAAACACAGGTAATAGACAGGATTCAGGAAAAAGTAAAATCAGATTCTGTGTTTTGTATAAGAGCAAGAGCATGTTATTGCTCTTGGGAAAAACATGGCTGTAACATTTAGAGGTAAAGGATTATGATGCCTGACATTGTCAAATGGATCAAGAAATAATAAAATCTGTGTGTGTGTGTGCACGCCCACAGGGAGAGAGAGAAAGAGAGAGGGGGGAAATAAAGCAAATGTGGCAAAATATTAATAACTGACGAGTCTAGGTGAAGAGCAGAAGACTATACATTGTACTCTTTCTGTAATTTTTTGTAGGTTTGAATTTTTTCCAAATAAAAGTTGAGAGAAAAAATTAACATAAATATATTATCTACTAACCCCAAAATGCCCTGCTGTATTCTCTCTTTCTTAAAGTAAAATACAGATTTATTTATTTTTCTGTAACCTTTAAAATGCAAGAGGAAAGTTAGGTTAGAAGGGAAAAAAACAATTATCTAGAAGACTATAAAGTGTAAGTGCAACTTACACTACCATGTTGCGTCCCTATTTTGTCTTTTGGTTACAGACTCGCTTAAGTTTCTTCCTAGCTAAGGATAAAATAAAAGGGGCGAAAGAAGTGGAAAGAAGTTGTCTCATATCTTCCTTTTATTAATGAAGTACACAATTTTAAGCCAAAAGTAGGCCTTGTATGATTTTCAGTTTTGCCCTAGCTTTAGCTAATAATGAAAAAGAATGTAGTTACCACTCACAAATATAAATAACTACAGGCCTTTTTTATTCCCCTGCAAGGAGCGGGATACAACAGCTGCTATAAAAATCACTCTCCACCCTCCCATGTACTGTGTAATTGTAATAGACTAACACCACGAGAAGACCAAACATAAAAAGAGAAAGAGCAAAGCCGTTGGTTTTGTTTCAAAATTCCTTTTCCATTTACTGTAAGTTATTTTACCAAATTAAAAACAAAAATAAATATACTGCCTGCATTTCTAACACAACTATCCTGCTTAATTGTAAATCTCAATCCATAATACCAGTAATAGACTCATATACTAGCTGACTGCTAATGTTCCTTCAGTCCCTCAAGACTTTCTCCAACAGGAATACCGTAAGAACAATAAATGCATCTTCAATTAATTAGAGATTTAAAGACATTCATAAAGTTTTGTCTTTAATACTCTGGCCTCATACAAATAACACAGATTTTGATAACCTTTCCTCCTTTTATCTACCTTCACAGAAGGGGATTTATTTTAATTTGCGTAATTTTAAAAAAATATCCATAACAAAGCCGTTCTAGGGTGTAACTTCAGATAATGAACACATTACTTAAAATTAAGACAAAAGAACAGTAGTCATTAAAGATCTTAGCGCAGTACAAAGGGTAAGATCAAATAAGATAGTTGAGATGATTTTCATATATAATTCAAAACTGAAAATACTCAACCCAGAATGGTCCTCATCCCACATTCTCTGACTCCAGCTGATCTCTCCATCTGTTTAGGGATCACATGGGAACCAATCTCTTAGCAAACAATCCTAGTCACAACTTCACATAGTCTGAGAGACTGACAGAGCCTTACCTAGTTCTACAAAGAATTTGAGGCAACCACAACACAAACATTTATGATAAAATGGTGGTTAATTTTTAAAAATTTGAAATCAAATTTTAAAAAAACTAGGACCAAGAAAATAAAAATACTAGAAAACAAAGACTGGGGAAAAAGAGTATGTGAACCATTAAAACTTCACAACTGCAAAATTAATTTCCATATTTGGCTCTAAACCTCTATGGTAGCCAGAATAATGTCCCCACCAAATGTCCATGCCCTAATCTCTGGAATTTGTGGGCATGTACATGGCAAAGGGAAATTAAGGTTGCAGATGGAATTAAGGTTGCCAAAAAATGGAATCTGAGATAGGGAGATTATCTAGATAAAACCAATGTTATCACAAGGGCCTTCACAGGGTTAGAGCAAGATGTGGCTACGGAGAACGAGCGTAGGAAGACAGTGTTAGGAAGACAGGAAGATTCTACCCAACGTAGCTAGAGGAAGGAGGCCAGAGCAAGTGTGCAGCTTCTGGAAGCTGGAAAAGCAGCTCCTCCCTTGGAGCCTTCAGAAAGGAACACTGCCTTGCTGACACCTTGGTTTTAGCTCAGTGAGACCTGTATTTGGCTTTTAACCTATTAAAAATGTATGTTGTTTTAAGCCACAAATTTTGTGGTAGTCTGTTAGAGAAATAATAGAAAACTATTACAGTCTCCTAGCTCCCAAGACAAAAAGACTAATTCCCATTAATAGAAGGGGATGTACTGTATGGTGACTAACATAATATTAAAAAAATTATTATTAAAAAAAATAGAAGGGAGGAAACATAAAAATTTGTCAGGAAAGGCAACATATTTTCTAACACAAAGTTCTAAAGGAAATTTCTGATGCGGTGCTTTACATAGGAGGCTCTGAGTAAGAGTAGTGGATACAGGGTTCTCAATAACATTCTGGATATTGTATAAGAAATTTCACATGGTTTTTTCTTACATTATTCTTTGATAAAAGATGAGAATATCTTTATCACCTTAAAATACAATTGAGTAAAGTCAATCTTTGAGGGAGTAAAATAATATAAACCAAGTTTGTATTTTTTGGGTACAGTTGGCCTGATTTGAAAAGATAATAACTTGAAATAGCATAAATATTATGGGTAATTAAGTGTAATAATTCATATAATAAAGTTCTTTCAGAATTAAAAACTATTAATAGATCAATACTGGATAAATCTCAAGATTTAAAAATTATAGAAGGTTAAGCAAATTACAGTACTGCATAAGAAAAGTTAAAAGAAACATAACACGTGGTTTACTTTTCATATATATTAATATAAACAGGTATAACAATATATTCAACATACTTAAATATTAAAATATATGGGAAAGATATCCTTTTTCTAGCAATTATCTCTGGAGGGAGAGGAATTGGGGATGGGGACAAAGGCAGCTTTATTATACTGTATGTTGCTTATTTTCTTTCCAATTTTTTTTTTAAGTATATGTTCTGCCGAAGCGAGCACAATATATTGTTTATTTTCTTAGTAAAAGAGATCTGACACAAATATGACAAAATGTGAATATTTAAGGGTATAATTCTGTAATTTTGTTTACAAACCAAATTAAAAAGAAAGAAATAAAAGACTATCCTTTTAACAGTCTTTGACAAATACCATTTCTCCAGTTAGGTTTCTAATGGGGGCTGGAAAGAACACAGAAGATTTTATGTTCTGGTAAAGGCCTGGACTTTAAATGAATGGAACCACACAGCATTTATTAATTTGAGTTTGGCTTTTGTTGCTCAACACTGTATGTATTAGATTCATCCATACTATTGAGTTGCCCTTGCTGTGTATCTATGTATCTATCATACAAACCCACTGTATGAATATTCTAAAATGGACATTTTGGCTATTTCCAAATTTGGCTAAAAATGCTGTGAACGTTCTTCTTCTCTTTTTTTTTTTCAAGATAGGGAGAGAGAAAAGGGGGTAGGGGGAGAGAGGGAGAGAAAGAATCTTAAGCAGACTTGGCACTAAGCACAGAGCCCCACGCGGGGCTTGATCTCACAACCCTGAGATTGCGACATGAGCCCGTGACCTGACCAAAATTAAGAGTCAGACGCTTAACCAACTGAGCCACCCAGGTGCCCCATATGTCTTTTGGTGGAGTTAGGTATGCACGTCCTTTGGGTATAACTAGGAGTAGAATTGCTGGGTCATAGGATATGCATATGTTTAGCTTTAACAGATATTACCAGTTTTTAAAGCGGGTGGGTGCCAACTTACACATCTATTAATGTTTAAGAGTTCCAGATACTCCACGTTCTTGCTATTGTCAGTTTTGTTAAATTTTGGCCATTCTGGTATATGTGCAGGTTATCTCCTTGTAGTTTTATCCCTTGATGATTAATGACGTTGAGATCCTCTTCATATATTTACTGACCATTTAGATATCCTCTTACGAGTATCAAAGTCTCTTGCTCACCTTTTTGTCAGACTGTCTTTTTTTCTCATTGATTATTAAATTTCTTAATATAGATGGGATGTGAGCCCTTTGTCAGACAGATGTATGCTAGTATCTTTTTTCATCCTGTAGCTTGCTGCTTCTCTCTCTTAATGGTATCTTGATGAAAAAAAATTTTAATGTAGTCTAATTAGCAATCTTTTCCTTTATGGCTAGCACTGTTTGTATCCTGTTTAAGAAATCTTCTTCTATTCCAAGGTCATGAAGATATTCTCCTGTGTTTTCCCTAGTAAGCTTTAATGTTTTACCTTTCCCATTTATGTCTACATTTTACCTAGAAGTCTGCTTTGGGACAGGGTCCTGATATGAGTTGAGGCCAAGATAAAATTTATTTTTATTTTTTTCATATGGTACCAAATTGATCCACCATCATGTATTGGAAAGACCATCCTTTCTCCACTGAATTGAGACGAGCATTTGTTCTAAGTCAAGTGTATAGGTCTGTTTCTGTACTTTCTACTTTGTTCCATTTGTCTATTTATCTACCCTTGTACCAGTTCTGCATTATCTTAATTACTGTAGCTTTATATAGTATGCAAAGATTTATATAGTTTTATATTGTATATAAAACTTTATATATCTTTATACAGTCTTAATACCAAATAGTGTTAATTTTTCAGTTTTGTTTTTCTTCAAGATCGTCTTTTTATTTTTTATTTTTAAGATTTTTATTTATTTACTTGACAGAGAGAGAGAGAGACAGCCAGCGAGAGAGGGAACACAAGCAGGGGGAGTGGGAGAGGAAGAAGCAGGTTTCCAGCAGAGAAGCCTGATGCGGGGCTCGATCCCACAATGCCAGGATCACACCGAGCCGAAGGCAGACGCTTCACGACTGAGCCACCCAGGCACCTCAAGATCGTCTTGACTATGCTTAGCCCTCTGCATTTCCTTATACATTTTAGATTGAATTTATTAATGCTCCCAAAAAATTTCTCCTGGTGTTACACTGAATATATAGATCAATTTGGGGAGAACTGATAATTAAACAACACTGAGTCTTTCAGTACTTGAACACATATATTCCTCCATTCATTTGGGTTGTCTTTGTGATTTTCTCTGTAGAGGTTTGGCACATCTTTCATTTATTACTAGATATTTTTATGTTATTTGATGCTATGGTACGAGTATCATTTTTCAAATTTCATTTTCTAATTGGTGGCATATAGAGATACAACTAGATTTTTTAGAGACTGTACTGAAGTATAATATGCATCAGAAAAGAATATCCTAAGTGTTACACTTCAGTGAATTTTTACAAACTGATCACAACAAGCATACAACCAATTTTTGGATACTGACCTCATTTCTAGCAACCTTGCAATGTTCACATATTTTAATATTTTATCTGTAGACTGTTTTGGATTTTGATGTAAACAATCACATCACCTGTAAATAAAATGGGTTTGGATCTTCCTTCCAGAACTGAGACTTATTAAGGGAATTCCCATCTATTCCCAGTTTGCTAAGAGAGTTGTTTTTAGTTTTTCATTTCTGTTTTTGGTTTTTTGGTTGTCGTTTCTTGTCTGTTTTTTGGAGGATGTTTGTACCTATCTTTAAGAAGAAGATGGCTTATCGTTTCCCTTTCTTATAATCACCTTGTTGGCTACAAAACAAGTTATAAAGTATGCCCACTTTTTATATCCTCTGGAAGAGTTTAAGATAGCTATTATTTCTTCCTTAAATGTTTTAAAGAATTGATCACTGGCACAATATTTGGGCCTGGAGTTTTCCATGCGGGAAGGCTTTAATTTTAAATTAGATTTCTTTCTCTCTGTTTTTTTGAAGATTTATTTATTTGAGAGAGAGAGCGAGAGCATGAGCGGGGGGAGGAGGGGTGGAGAGGGAGAAGCAGGCTCCCTGCTTTTTTTAAAAAAAAAAATAACAGCAGTATTGACATATAATTCATATACCATACAATTTGTCTATTTAAAATATACAATTCAATGGTTTTTAATATATACATAGAGTTGGGCAACAACCATCGCCACAATCAGTTTTATTTTTTTTAAAAGATTTTATTTATTTGACAGAGAGAGAGACAGCCAGCGAGAGAGGGAACACAAGCGGGGGAGTGGGAGAGGAAGAAGCAGGCTCCCAGTGGAGGAGCCTGACGTGGGGCTGGATCCCAGAACGCTGGGGTCACACCCTGAGTCGAAGGCAGACGCTTAACGACTGAGCCAGCCAGGAGCCCCCACAATCAGTTTTAGAACATTTTCATTACCCCCACAACTTTATACTTAGCAGTCAATTCCTGTTCCTCCTAACCTCCAACCCCTGACAATTACAAATCTACCTTCTCTCCCTATGAATTTGCCTATTGTAGACATTTCATATAACTGAAATCATAGAATATATGGTATTTTGTTACCAGCTTCTTTCACTTAACATAATCTTTTCAAGGTTCATCTATGTTTTAGCATGTATCAGTACTCCATTCCTTCTTGTTGCCAAATGATACTCCAGTGTATGGATGTATGGTATTTTATTTATCCATTCATCTGTCCGATCTGTTAGATTAGACATCTGAGTTGTTTCTACTTTTTGGTTATTATGAATAATGTTAATATGAATATTTCTGTATGTTTTTGCAAAGACATGTTTTCATTTCCTTTAGGTGTTACCTAGAAGTTAAAATTGTGAGATCATATGGGAACTGGAACTCTATATTTCACATTTTGAGGAACTGCCAAACTGTTTTATAAGCGGTGGTATCATTTTACATACCCACCAGCAATGTATAAGGGTTCCAATTTCTCCATATCCTCACCCATACTTACTACCTTCTTTATTACAGCCACCTGAGTGATGTTAAGTGGTTTATTATTGTGGCTTTGATTTCCATTTCTCTGATAACCAGTAATGTTGAGCATCTTTTTACGTGCTTATGGGCTATCATATCTTTGTTAGAGAAATGTCTACTCAGCTTCTTTGACCATTTTTTAATTAGATTGTCTTTTTATTATTGAATTTAGTGTTGGTTTTGTTAAATTATGTTATTCTAGGAATTTGTCCATTTCATGTGAAGTTTAAAGGTTGTTGGCATAAAGTTGTTCAGAATACCCTCCTATCTTTTCTATTTTTTTAAATGGTTGTAGGATCTGTAACGATATTCCCTTTCTCTGTTCCCGATATTGGTAAATTGGTTCTACTTTTGTTCTTATTATTATTTCTTCTTTGATGTATTTCTCAAATATTGGAAGATTTTCCCATGAAATATTATCATTTCCAGCTTAATTCCACTATGGTTAATGAACATACTTTGTATGATTTCAATCTTTTGAAATTTATTAATTTATGGCCTAGCTTATGGTCAATTTTGGAAAATGTTCTATGTGCATTTGAAAATAGCCAAGTATCTGTAGTTGTGTTGCCAGAGGCTTTTAATACCAGATGAGTTAAAGCTGACATTTTTTGGTGACAATTAAGGGCTTAACTGTTTCTTGCTTGACTGGACAGCTATGTACCTCTGCAAAATCAAAACCTTCAAGAAACTGTTGTGAGGAACTTTCCAAATAGAATATGCTACTACCCTAAACACTGAGGAGTTAAAGTCAAGCAGAAAAGCATGTTTGTTTGGGTTTCCTTCTGGTGAGAAGGATCAATTTCACATTAAGAACTCAACCATGCATATTAATTAAGACTAGAAACAAAGGTTGGACTGGGTTGTTTTTACTCTCTAGAGTTATTTAACTATTTGGCTTTTAAACCAGTTTCCTAGAAAGAACATATATTCTTCAAAAAGCTTAATAACTCATAATACATAAACACCAGATGAAATTTAAACTTAGCTGACTATTTCACTTAATTTTACATGATGGGAGCATTTCATTAGGAAAATATCAATCTTGTACTTCATGCAGGCTTTGGGGACCAAATGTTCTGGTTTAAAAGAATTTTTTTAAACCCTTATAAACTTTTTCTCTTTGATTTTCATCATAGATCTTTGTTCCCTATCTACTCTGTTTCCTGCAATATAGGAGCCCATCACTTCTAGACAGGAGTAATGATCACAAGGAAGTCAAAAAATTTAAAATGGGACCATGCTTTAGCGATTAAAAAAACAAAAATCAATTTCAGTTGGCAGAATGGACAATGAATCTAGAAATAGAATTTAATGTACAATTTGGTCTCAATACTGAGTTGCTCTAAGGTAGATGACTGTGTGAAATCTAGTATCATGTCAGCATTTGAAAAAACAAAAAGGAAAGGGAATGTGTAGAGGATGTGGTAGGGAATCACTACTGACCAAAACACTGTGAAACTTCATTTATTATCTCATTAAAAATCCTAGCCAAATGGATGAATAAGAAATTGAAAAGGAGATATCTACTTGATCATTTGCCACCAAAATGTTAAGTAATTCTTTATTATGCCTCTCTTTCAAAGCAAAGTTTGAGTAATTGTGACAAAGAATCACCTAACGACTGCCCTCCAGATAACACAAGCATGAAGTTAAAAGTAAAACTGAGATACCAAAATATTCCCTTCCAACAATTAAGCTGGGCAGTTCATGAGTATAGCTTGTCTAATAGGAGTATAATAAAAATTATTAAGAATTAAATTATTAACAGCTCTCATGATACAAGGCACATAGTATCTTATTTCTTACTGACAAAATTTTGTACAAACATTAGCAAGCAACAGCATCAAAAACACAAGGTATGGAAACCTCTATTACATATATGCACAACACAGATGAAATATTCTTTGAAGCATAAATGTAAGGTAAATACGTACCTTTTGAAAGATTCTCTTTGATAAAAGATGCCCACTGTAAGCACGATTTTTACTTCCTGTCTTGTAACAGATATGTACTATTCAAATTCAGAGAATAAATGGCAAACACTTTTCCCTCATACTTATCTTTGAGAGGGAAAATGTATTTATCTTTCAGGCGGACAGAAAAAATATTTTTCCTTAAGTCAAGAGCACCATCTAATTGTGATATGTTTGTGTCAATGTTAAATTCCTCGAGTGTAGTAATTACATTATAATTATGCAAAAGAATGTTTTTATTAAAAAAAGAATGTTTTTATTCTTAGGAGACACATACTGAATTTTTCATGGATGAAGAGTCAATGATGTCTCAAAAGGCTCAGTGGGAAAACAAAAGTATATATTGGCAAAATATTAACAATTAGTGAATCTAGATAAAGATGTCCACTGTACTATTCTTTCAAATTTTCTGTAGATTTGAAATTTCTTAACATAAAAGGTTAAAAAGGAAAGCATTTATGAAAAATCCCAAAATGCTGGGGCGCCTGGGTGGCTCAATCGTTAAGCGTCTGCCAGCGGCTCAGGGTGTGATCCCAGCTTTCTGGGATCGAGCCCCACATCAGGCTCCTCTGCTGAGAGCCTGCTTCTTCCTCTCCCACTCTCCCTGCTTGTGTTCCCTCTCTCGCTGGCTATCTCTCTCTCTGTCAAATAAATAAATAAAATCTTAAAAAAAAAAAAATCCCAAAATGCTAAGGCTGATGGGCTATTATAGACCAGGCAACTGCAAGTGCTAAATACTTAGAATATTCTAAGTTCCTTGATTGAAAACAACTTTTCTCTTTAACTTCTTATATTTATTCTTGGCATTTTTTAAAAAAGATTTTTATTTATTAAAGAGAGAGAGAGAGAGGAGGGTCAGAGGAAGCAGCAGACTCCCCACTAAGCCGGGAGCCCGATGCAGGACTTGATCCAGGGACTCCAGGCTCATGACCTGAGCCGAAGGCAGACACCCAACTGACTGAGCCACCCAGGCGCCTATCTTGGCATTTTTATAGTTTATGCTGGTGTCTAAACTTACTCATGAGTATTTACTATGTTCAGGTGAAGAAATAGTGGGAAATAGGAGTAGCCACAATTAATGAAAGAACTAACAACATGTGTCTTAATATTGTGTGTATGTGTGTATGTTTCTTAGTCTTCCCTAAAACCCTTGCCTAAAAAAACCAGATGCTTAATTTTGGGACAATCTGAGATTTTTCAATATTCCAAAGCTCACCTAGGCAGAAGAGAGAGGGAAACTAAGAAATTTCTTGATTATAAAAGTCAAATAGGTGCTGTAAGATTCACTGGGTTCTTTTGCTGGTCAAAATACTGTAATACCGAAGTGGAGGCCTAGTGATGACGGATTGGCAGTGATTCAGGAGGTTTACTCCTATCCCCACAACCTCCAACAAGAGGGTCTCAGTATTTCCTTCCATGCTTCTATATGAAACACAATGTTAATCCCTAATCCCCATTTTTTGTCAAACAAATATGCAAACAGGTATCACACGCAGGTTTTAAATATATAAAAGAGATTTGTGTGCACGCCTAATAAAGATGGTTTTCTTTCCTCCTTCCTTTCTCTATTGCCACTCTTTCTTCTCACCAAAATGTCAGACTTACTGTGAAAGCTATCTCCTTAGAGCTTTTTAGTTGAACTACATATGACTTGCGAGTTATAAGGCCTATCCTGGTTTACCCCAATTTGTCAAAATAATGAAAATTGATTTAAATCCCTCTCTGCTGTTGATTTTTAGAGATGCTGGTTAGTTAGGATCCAGACACTACTCTCCATGGGGTTCTCCCACCAAATTTTCAAATGGCATCTGACAAAATACCTTAAATCGTTTATTTATTTATTTATTTATTTATTTATTTATTTATTTATTTATTTGATAGAGCAAGAGACAGCGTGGGGGGTGGGGGCAAAGGGAGAGAGGGAGAGAGAATCTCAAGCAGACTCCCCACTGAGTGCACAGCCCAAAGCGGGACTCCATCTCACAACACTGAGATCATGACCTGAGCTGAATTCAAGAGTCAGATGCTTAATCGACTGAGCCACCCAGGAGCCCCAAAACACCTTATATCTTTTTCTACCTTTTCCAGCAGAAGAAAAGTATTATAAAGACATGACAGAGTCAAAATTGGCATCTGTTTATACATTGAATTAATGTTCCTATAAAAGGAGGATTAAGAGTTTTAAGAGTTAGAAGTTACTTTTATTTCTAGTGTATAACTCTCAGTGCCAATATGTTTAAGTGTCATTGAACTGCATCATTAAGACAATGCTCTGAGTCAATGCTGTCTTTCTATGGCTTGACAACACAAGTTCTTTGAGGATGGACAGAATATCACATTCTCCCTCTTTGGATTTAACACTACTAAATAATTTACAAATAGATCTTCAGTTACAATTGCAATAAATAAAAGCTGGTCAATTCTACAATCAGGGTGTGTTAAAGAGTTCAAGTTTCTAAGATGGAAATAATCATAGAAATCAAGAAGGCCAAAGGAAAACTTTAGTGGCTTCTAGGAACAGTAGCTTTGGTATTATTTTCATAAAGTAAGTTAGCAAAACACTGTGAATATCATTATTACCACAACAGAGCAATCATGGTTTGCTCACTCTTAGCCTATCTCCTCCTACTAATCATTCTACATTTGAAGCACATAAAATTCTGAAAAATCACAGAAGAGGACAATGACCTAGATTACCAAGAGGAACTTTTCATTCTAAATCACAATCCTATAATACAGCCAGAACAGCTGCTCAATTATAAGCTGTTTTAAGTCTTTCAATTTTTCTACTCCATTATTGTCCTATCATCTAATTCTTTTCCAAGAAGGAAGTTGAACACTGTCCATTTTGCCTGTTTTCAAACAGCTATTTTCCATGTTACAAAATTCTAAAAGAATAACGCAAGTCAAAATATTATCCACATTTAGAGATTAGAGTTACGACTTGATTGCATCTTATTAAAGTACTTAGTACATGCCAGGCACTCAATAAACATTAATTCCCTTTGGGAAAAAATTTCAGAGTCCTCTGTATCAACCAAGTCCATTAAATCTCTACTACTCTCCCTCTATCATTTTGTTAATACAAAGCAATATACTTCTAACTTTTTCAATACTACTCCAACTAGACTGCAAACCCTTTGAAAAATGCAGAAACAGTGTCATGTGCTTCTTTCAATTTTCATATATAGTAACTACTTTATAATTGTAATGTTATAGACTAATAATTCTAATATCCAAGGCCAGTGGCTACTGCAAGTGACACCTAAAGAAGAGATTCAATGCTTATGCAAATTAGTAGTAGGTTTCCTTACACACTATTAGCAAGCCAGCATATCTCAGGCTATTGTTAAGGTAAAGTCAATAAAACCAAACAATATTGGCACTCTGCAGGGAAAGGCTATGTGATGAGATGGAACGAGTTAGGACTAAAGAGTTCTATTACTGTATTGTGTAAATCGTGGCAGTTAGAAGGGTAAGAAACAAACATACATTAGGCAGTATACCGCCAAAATAACTTAGTCACCATAATTATTTTACATGTAAAGTATACATGTAGGGTATTTGCTGTGCAATAGAGAGACAACAGAGTAACCAAAGTTGAAGGGAGAGAACCAATGAAAGACTATTTTTCTGGATGCTTCTGGGTCAAACTGATTTTAGAGTGTATGCTGGGGGAGGAGGGTGAAGGAGACCAGCTCCAATAAGTAATTGTAAATTCACAGCAATGAAAAGAAATAGAAAAAAATACTGGCAATAAATTTGCTGCATAACACTTTTAATTAATCAAATTGTTAAATGCAGCTATTTAAATTGTAGCATTGTGCTGCCACTCCTCATCCCACTTTATGGGTTTGCCTGGTTGCCCAGAAGGTTTTTTTAAAAGGAAGCTCAGTAACTTCACCAGGTTATGTTTTAGTTTTAATCATTCTGAATTAGCTACTTAAAAGCACATATCAACTGGCTAGAAGGGAATACCTTTCAGTTACTGGAGTGCAGGAAGCCAAAGGATTTCCTTTTACATAAATGACTACTAAAAGTTCTGTGCAACCAAATAAATCTCCTCTTATTTTTTGCTCATTCTAACACATCCCTACACGTTCTTTCTAGAGTATATTAAAAATTCCATTAAATAATCTGAAGAAAAAAATCTAAAATGTAAGACTTGCTAACAACTGCTGCATATATGACATACTGGTCCCTTAAAGACCCCTCTAGAGTTAAGAAAAAAATTATGAAAAATACTATGAGACTGGCGTAATTTTTTAGCCATGTTCAACTTTAAGGAGCATTTATGATTCCTTACTATGAATGATAATAAAGGAGCACATTTATACTTCTGTCCATCCCCTCCCCCACCTGATTTGTTAGTTATTTTTTATAATATTTAAGTGTATAAATTTACAATTTATTTTGAAAGTATAATTTCCACTGAAGTATACAAATTTTGTCAAGAAATGAACTTAAGTTTCTTATTATCATACTGTATTTGTCATGGGTTATTTCTGAATTCTTTGATTCGTCTCTTGATTATGTCTATTTTATCATGATGTAATTTCCTTTAAAAGTTCTTATGGGCTGGGGCGCCTGAGTGGTGCAGTCGTTAAGCGTCTGCCTTTGGCTCAGGGTGTGATCCCAGCATTCTGGGATCGAGCCCCGCATCAGGGTCCTCCGCTAGGAGCCTGCTTCTTCCTCTCCCACTCCCCTTGCTTGTGTTCCCTCTCTCGCCGGCTGTCTCTGTCAAATAAATAAATAAAATCTTTAAAAAAATAAAATAAAACCCAAAGTTAGAACCATGTTTATTAATTTCGAAAAATGAGTGTACCTACAATTTAAAAAAAAAAGTTCTTATGGGCATATATTTGTTCAGCTTTTCCATGCTACTGTACATTCATGCATGTGTTGTATTTATGCTTCAACTATTTGGCTGGTTAAAAAATCTCAGGTGAAACCTCAGGACGAGGTAGGATTCCTGCACTGTTTTCTAACGTTGGACTTACTTAAGCTTCTTTCTCAACAGGAGACAGAGTCTATCCCTATCCCACTACTTAGATGTCTACAGAATTCTTTTTTCAAGTTAATAATTTGACCAGGATATGACTTGATACCAGTTCTTGTACATCAATTGTTCCTAGGCCAGAGGGTAGTCATTTTGATTCAAGGTTTTAATTACTTCAGGAAAAATTTTCTTCTATTATAACTCTAAATGTATTTTCAGTTCCATTTGTTTTCATCAAGAACAGAGATCGGCAAATTATGAGCAGGTAAAATCCAGCTCCAAACCTGTTTTTGTACATAAAGTTTCACTGGAGCACAGCCACTACGAGGGGCAGAGCTGACCGGCTGCAACAGAAACTGCATTGACCGCAAAGCCTAAAACATTTACTATCTGGCCCTTTACAGAAAAAGTCTGCTGACCCCATGCATATGTTATATCTCCTTTGGTTTCCCTTATCTTCTTCTCTAATTTTTGTATTTTCTTATTTAATGTTATGTAATTTCCTCAAGCCCCTCGGCCATGTCTGATTACATTTACTCTCTTTGTAAAATTTCTAATGCGGTTTTCATTACTCTAATTGCTTTTCTTTTTTCTCTTGTATTTCCTTCCTGAGGTTTGCTCACTGATATTTCATCTCCTTCTACGTCCTATTAACTCTTCTCAACATTTATGTTGGAGAGGTTTTAAATTATACTGTATTTTCTGTAACAGATCAGGTCTATAATTTGTTTGCATCTATGAGACCTTCTGGAACTCCAATAAAGCCTCACCGGTTAGACCTTTTCATGCAAAGTAACACTTACTTTTAGAGAAACCAGTGTATTGCTTGGGTTTCCCAGGAGAGGTTCAGCACCTCCCATATGTGGAGTAGATTTCACAGTATATAGCATTCTTTCTAATCTGGGCTTAGCCTTGTGCCTAATTTCACTAATGATGGACTTCTTTTCTATTTTCTTGTCTTTTTGTTTTTAGTAAGTTTCAAAGGAAAGGGGAAGAGTAAAAATGTCTTCACTCTGCTACCTTTAACTGAAATCTCCTCCTGACACATTATATTTTAAGATGAGCTAATCTTCAAAGAAATAAATTATAGGCTTGACAGGTTGGAATCCATCAGGTAATGAAAGAAAAAAAAATCCAACATCAGCAGTGTGAAAGAATCGCTTAAGGAAGCCTGTGCCAGGAACAACATTTGTTTGGAGATCTGTTCCACCAGCCATGCCAAATCAGTTGTGAGACTTGGATTAAAAGTAGCTGCAGAACGCTGTACTATAAGACTTCCATTGCATGTTTACAATTAAGTTTAGGATTAGGATTCGCAGTTTCACCTGAATATCACTTTATAAAGTCCCTTTTGCACTCTTCCATTTGATTTAGCCCTCATTTGTTGACATATATGTGTATAATTGCATTTCTTTTTTCATCATTTGCCACTCTGGTTCAAATATCCCCTCCAATTTAGGAGGTTAGATTAGGTGATTTTTAAGGCTTAAAATCCTTTGGGTCTAGGTATTAAAATATCATGCTGTTAGTTATAATACACACTATTCAGTATAAAGCTGAATTATATATTTTTAAAGATTTTATTTATTTATTTGAGGGGGGAGGGGCTGAGGGAGAGAACGAATCTCAAGCAAACTCTGAGCAGAGCCTGATGCAGGGCTCAATCCCATTACCCCAAGATCATGACCTAAGCCGACATCAAGAGTCACACACTTAATACACTATGCCACCCAGGGGCCCCTGAATTATATTTTTAATACATCTATGTATAGATAAAGAGACATATGACAAATAGACTTACAGGTGATTATGTCCTTACAGTTTCCAAATTATTTATAGTACTCATGTATTATTTCACAATCAGAACAAAAATCACAAAAATATGCTACATATAGTACAGATATCAAAAGATACGACAAATTAACAAACCCTCTTACATTTCTTTCCCAAGTTTGGCCTGATTTTTTAATCACCTTCTGTAACTAAAGGTTTGGTTTTCTGCAGTCTTCAGAGTTTTTTACAGCTCCATGTCTTACATCTTATTGCTGGTTGATGTCTTTGGGCATAAAAAGATCCTCTGGTCTCTAAGTGTTAATATCAAAGTTGGCTGGTCAGGGGCTCTCACTAGCAGTCCATGGCTGGCTACATCATTTGAATTTGTATTACAATGGGTTCTACTCATCCTGCTAAAAGCTGTCTCATTTCAACTTCCCACTGGGAATCTGTTTGGATTCCTGACATGAGTCATCCTCAGTATATGAAAAATCCAGAATGTGGGGCTGGGACAGTGAGCTAATAACCAGACTGTGTTCCAAGTGCTGGCAGCAGTGAGCCCTCACGCTATTTAATGTTTAGTACAGCTTAGAAATGACACTGATGAAAGTGACCCCGGAATCAGATGTGACAGTTAAAGCACATCTTGAATCTCCAAGTCTCAAAGATGACTAAATTGTCAAGCTGCAGATCTTATGTTCCCTCAAGGGCTGGATGTCCCACTCTGCCAATCTCCTCAAAGGAAACTAATAAACAGACAACATAAAATCCAAGTATTTGATAAAACATTATTTAAACCAGTAAACCAGGAAGAAAGCTTACTTCCTCTTTGTATTGCTTTGCAACAATTTGCCCCAAACTGCAATAAGTTTATTTTAGAGCATATTTTCAATAATGAATACTAAAGATTATTCACTAGAGACCAAGCTCCTTTGCCCCTTCAAATCCTGTATTCAACCTTTTACTCTCTATAAATTCTGTTCTCTCTGGTCACTGGATCAGAGGTTCCTTTTCTTCCTTTTGTCCAGTCTCTTGCTCTGCCCACTGTCTCTAACCTCACGCCGATAACGAAGAAATCTTGAAATTTCAAACCGAAAGCATTAAACTTTCCACACTAAAAGAAAAAAAGCACTAAACACATCAAAAATGAATAAGTATTTTTTTTTTAAGATTTATTTATTTGAGGAGGGGGGGCATCCACGGGGGTGGGTGGCAGAGAGAGAGAGAGAGAGAGAATCTCAAGCGGACTCCCTGCTAAGACCAGAGCCCAGAGCTAAGTGTGGGGCTCGATCTCACAACCCTGAGATCATGACCTGAGCTGAAATCAAGACCTGGATGCTTAACCAACTGAGCCACCCAGCACCCCCTAAAATATGTTCGTTATGGGAAATCGCCTTTAAGTACATCCAGTACCTAAATGACAAGGAAAAAAGTCTTGGCTGAGTGAAATTTATTTTTCTCCTGAAAAGAAAGGCATATACGGGGGCGAGGGGGGGTGTTAGGTTGTATCTGTGATGAACGACAAGACATCATTTAGAATTTTACAGGTACCAAAATAAGACTGAGAAGCCAATAGGGTCTTTTGGTAAAGTCTGCAAAAAAAATTTACATTATTTTGAGAAATTATCATTTGTCTTCAAGGACAACTTGGTTACTATGAAACTTATTTTTCAAAAATTTAAACATCCTCATTACTCAGCCCTTGAATACAGAGATAGAAAGCAATCATTAAACAATAAGCTTGAAGATAACTTATACATTTTAATTAATATCATGCCTCTGTATCAAACTAAACCGAGTTTGAGATTCCCTTCCCCCTGCTCTGACATTCTAATGCATTGACTGAGAGAACAGCAAACAGAGACTGGGTAGCAGCCTAGTCAAGAAAAGAAAATCCGTATGTAAGAATAATCTGAACAACTTGCACTGATTTTACGGTACAAATCTTACTGAATGGCTTAATAAAAGATCAAGTCTATTGGTTACATTGGATCTCTACTACCCAAAGAACTACAACGGGCACAAAAACATGCTTATCTCATAAAAATGCCAATTCAGTTCAGCAAAAAACATACACGCATACATGAACACATCAAGAAGTCAGCAAATGATATTTTGGCTCAATGCTACAATGCAAGTTTTCTTTAACATAATGACTTTTTCTCAAAACCACCACCACCATAACAAAACTGAAAAGGCAACCTGGACTTAAATCTTATCATCCACTGTTTTGTAGCCTATCTTTCCTTTATTATTAATTATACATTTTTGTTTTAAGAAACCATCAGTAAAAATCTGAGTCTAAACAAGTCTCTTGTTTCAAATGTGACCCCAAGGAGTCAACTAATAAAGTGTACACTGAATAGCTAATACTAAAAGCATGTTAACAGGTTTCTTACTGGGTGTAACCAAAAGAAATTACCACGTCATTTCAATATTGTCCCTCAGCCTATCTAGGTCTAACCTCCTTGCTTTATTCCTACTCAGTATATACACCTTATTTTAGTTATGTTCTCTAGGGTCTCTCTCAGCTTACTTGATGTCCTAGATGCACTTTGCCAACCCTTACTTCTGGTAAGTCCATTCCATCAACTCCTGTCATAGGATGAAGCAAGAACTATAAAAAAGGGCAATATAATTGTGTTAAATGACATCACTACAGATTCATGTTATCCAACCTTAGTTAGATGGCCCTGAGGTCACAATTGGTTTTGAATCGCAGCTCCCCCATTTACTAGCTTTGTGATTTTAAGGAAGTTCTTTACCTCAAGCCTTATTTTCTGCATCTATAAATCCAGATGTTGTGAGGTGTCAAAGGACTAATGTAATGACACTTAAAAACACTAAAAAACAAAACAAAAAAGCTTGCTATTGTTAATTACTCCTGCAATAGCCTCCAATCTTTTGTCCTTCTAATAAATCCATGAGAGTACACCAGTTATCCTTCTAAATGAAAACTGGATGATACAATCCTTTCTTGAAAACACTTTCACTGGGTTTTCTTTGTTTAAAGGATAAAGACAAAACTTCTTGGGGTGCCTGGGTGGCTCAGTCGTTAAGCGTCTGCCTTCGGCTCAGGTCGTGATCCCAGGGTCCTGGGATCGAGCCCCACATCAGGCTCCCTGCTCTCTACTGGGAGCCTGCTTCTTCCTCTCCCACTGCCCCCGCTTTTGTTCCCCCTCTCACTGGCTATCTCTCTCTCTGTCAAATAAATAAATACAATCTTAAATAAAAACAAAAAAAAAACCTTCTTATGAGTTTCAAGGATTTCCACAAAATTAACCAATCACAGCTCTTTCTCAAGGTCTTGGATGGATACTTCCTTTTAAAACATACCTTAAAAATGTGGGTCATTAGAGTTTTATTTCCTTTATCTATACAGCTATCTATCCCATGAATACGAGGAATTCACCTGAAACTTCAACAAAAACTTTTGGAAACTTCATTCTTGAGTCAAAATTGTAAAATATTTTCTTGGGATTCTGCAAGGCTTCTGAAGTTTGTATTTCTGATGCCCAAGACTGTTCCTGCCTCACAAATTTCTATGGTACACTCATTTAATTTCAGGGCAAACATTTACCTGAATCCTTTCTCATTTGGCTGCATCATGAGCCAAAGACAAGAGAATCTGGCTAAGTTTCAGAAATTGCAGGTGGAAGAAAAGGTAAGCCAACTGCTAAATATAAAGATAAAAGAAACCTAATATCCATTAGTGGTGGTGATATCTGATTGTAAAACATGACTATTTTAAATTCATGTAATTCTTTTCCTAAGTATTTCTTACAGAAATCATCTATTTACCATCAAGTAAAATAAGTGTGTCTAAAGATTACTGAAAAGTTTCCTATTTCATGTTGCTTATTGACTAGATTGCATCTAAGTGATTTGTTTCCATTTGGAAAAGTAATTAGATGTTTAAGTAAGTAAATGGAATCTGGTTAGGGATCAGTAATTTTCTTTTAAGTTTTTTTTTTTTAATTTCATCAGTTTTTCCTACTAATAATTTATAAATACACATTAATAGGTTATTTTATGGACTGTACATGTTCCTGGCGGAGAAAAGGAAAAAGGTTCTCAGCACCCTATCTTCTTTTGGCCATCCCTTAAAACAGCCACTCAACACTTTAGTAAAAGTCCAATGTTAGGTCTATTTTCTGAGCAAAGCTTATGTGTGTGGGGAAAGGAGGGAAAGGAGACAGAGGGTGTATGTATATATAGAGAGAAGAGTAAAAGGCAGAAAAACCAAAGTATTAGATTCACTATCCCAATAAACAAGTTAGAACTGAGTTAGCTGGTAGCTAAACTTTGGGTTTTGACTATATTATGATGATTAGCCTCCTATTTTAAGAAAAATGACCCAAAAAGTACTCAATAAAGTTGAGCAGATTTTATTTCATTTTCCTGGCTTAGACCACATCAAAGTTATTGGCTCCGAAGAAAAGTACCTTTCATGGTTTTTTGTTGTTGTTTTAAACATTTCAGAAAAAGTTCACCTCATCGGATGAGAAGTCATTAAAATATTAACAATAGGTAATATATTCCTCAAGATTTTCATTTGGGTTTTATTTCAGATGATTGCAGTGTTAAAGAGGAATTATTACAAAGCCCTCCCCCTTCTACTCCCTAAAGCTGAATCATCTTATGACGGTATTTATTTATGGCCAAAGTCAGGTTTTAAACTCACCTAGATATCCAAATAATAAATAAAAATTCTGCTCCTGTGTGTGAAAAGCAATACATCATGACTGTTTTTCAACAACTTAAGAAACCACATTAATTACCAGAGGTCACTCTTTAGAGCTGTAAAAAAGCGTAACCTAGGTGAACTGGAGTAATGCTATGAAATTCACCTCCACATTTCTGTCTTAAACTGTGCTGGTGCAAAGTTCCGCGCAGCCAGGTAACATCATGATAGATGGGACAAAGCTTTTGTATCATTTCAAAAAGAAACAAATAATGGTAGGAGATTGAGTCATCACACCACATAATAACATATGTATGCTACACTCACAAGAATCTGAGCAGTGGTAATTACAGCCATAATCATATTTCAAGTTGGCCATTTAATGTTAGTAAAATATTACCACATAAAATTAAGGCTGCTTGAATTTTACTAGTTTTATAATATGGTTTTACAGTGATATAGGAGCTATGTGCCTCTGACCTCTTCACTCCATGGGTCCCAGCTCAATGCCTTCGTATACTTCCCTGAACTGGCCAAGTCTGTTCTGGCCTTATAGCCTCTCATTAATTATTTTTCTCTGCCCAGAATATCCCTTCCATAGATGTTCAGATGCTTGGCTCTTTCTTGTCAATCAGGTTTATTAAACATCTCTTCTCAGAAGAGTCCTCTCTTTCCATCAATCTGAAGTAGCTCAAAGTGAACCTAAGAATGTGAACACAAGCCTGTGCTTTATTTTATTCTTGCCACTTCTCACTGTGTGATTCTTTCTGAATGATTTGTTTTCGTCCCCTTCCCTTCTGCCTACACCACTACTAGAACACAAGATCCATGACTGGTTCAACTGTATGTTCCTGGCACCAAGACCAGTGTAACTGGCACATCATAGACATATTCAAATAATTACTGCATATTAGAATGAATTAATGAATTAAAGGCTTCCACATACCTGCCTCAGCCCTTTGTGGCCTAGTGCCTACCTACATCTTTGGCTTCATCTCACATCAGCCTTCTTCTCACTCTGTACTTCAGTGCACAGTGGTTTTTTGTAATTAGTTAAATTCTACACTCTCCTCTTTAGGCACAGGGTCTTTCCCCATTCAGTCTGTTTAGAGAAAGACCCCAGTTTATTCCTTCATCGATTAATGCCTATTCATTTTGCAGATCTCATTCAATCACTCCCTCACATAACCAGACGAGGTCAAATCCCCTTACCTAATGTTTGCTTTTTAAAAGTTTATTTATTTATTTTTAAATAATCTCTGCACCCAACATGGGGCTCAAACTCACCACCCTGACATCAAGAGTTGCATGTTCTTTTCCTGACTGAGCCAGCCAAGCGTCCCATTACCTAACGCTCTTCAAGTTTTTCATCTCTCTCTTTAAGCACTTAGGAAATTATAATTTTACATTTATTTTTTAAAGTTTATTCTTTTTGTTTGTTTTAGTTATCTCTACACCCAATATGGGGTGTGAACCTATGACCCCAAGATCAAGAGTTGCATGTTCTTCCAACTGAGCTGGCCCTGTAATTTTACTTTTAATTGTGAGATTATCTGATTAATATCCCTTCCTTTACTAGAATGTAAGCTCCATCCAAGCAAGAACCATGTCGACAACCTTTACACTGTGTGGCACAGGGACGCCTGGGTGGCTCAGTGGGTTAAGAGTCAGCCTTCAGCTCAGTTCATGATCCCAGGGTCCTGGAATTGAGCCCCACATCAGGCTCCCTGCTCAGCAGGGAGTCTGCTTTTCCCTCTCCTGCAGCTCTCCCTACTTGTGTGCTCCTTCTCTTTCTCTCTTTCTCTCTCTCTCTGACAAATAAATACATTAAAAAAAAAAAAACACTCATTACAGTGCGTGGCATATAACAGGTACTCAGTATGTACTTATATGTATAAATCTCTGTGGAACGAAGAAGGAAAAGAAAATTTAAGAGAACTTTTCTTAATCTAAAAGCCTTCTCCTTGTATAGTTCTCATTTAAATGAAGGCTTATTCTGGGATTTAGAGTGGTTCTCGGGGTCTTTTTCTTTTTAAAGAAAACATTACATATCTAACATTACAAAAGAAAAACAGAAATTTGTTTTGGGACGTTAAAGTTCCAAATTGATATTTAAAATAATTCTTTTAATTTATTTATTTTAAGTAATCTCTACACCCAATGTGGCACTCTAACATCAAGAGTTGCATGCTCTTCTGACTGAGCCAGACAGGCACCACTCCAAATTGATATTTTTAAAGCAAAATCTCAACATCAAGTTTTTAGGCTGCTTAAAAAAGTTAAACTGAAATTGGAGGAGTAGTGCTAACAGAAGTAGAGATATATAACAACGTGCCCTCTAACTGATACAACAGAAAATACATAGAATCACCTGTGATGTATTCTTGCCAAAAACTGAACCGGAGTCTGACCTCACCTCTATATTTAATTAACAATGTGTAGGAATACAGGAGATATGGAAGTATGTTAAAAGATGCCACAAGGATTAGCAAATTCTTCTATAGCATAAATGGCCTGATTTGTTCAACAAAAAAAGTTAAGGATTTAAAAAAATGTAAGTGGAGATTCAGTTCTCACTGAAACATAGTCAAAATGGAAGTTCTCTTTTGTCAGAAATATATTCAATAATACATGCATACAATTATAATGCACCATATCTTTTTGTTGTTGTTGTGGGAAATAGCACAAAATAGAATTAATCAATCAACACTCCTATTTGAATTAATACTGAAATGAATGCATCTGTGGGTGAATTTACTTGTTTTGTTTGCATCCCAACTACCCACAATAAAAAGCCAATTGCAATCAACCATGCTAGAGAAAAGACTAAATTAGTTTTCACCCTCCACAGAAAATTATCATAGAAAGTTGTCATATGATGAACTGATCTAAGAGTATGAAGACAAAAAACGTAGGAATAAAACGTACCACAGAAATATGTCAGGCAGTTAATTAATAAAAATGTTTTGTTATTATTCTGGAATATGTATTTGTTGGCTTTTAAAATGTGTAAATTGGTGGAGCTCTTTTCTCATTCTAAATAAATATTCACTTACACTGCTTAAGAAAAATGTGGGGAAGAGGAATTTACAGATTAAAACAGAATTTAATGTATGGTCCTAATTTCAATTCTGCTTCAAATGAACCAACTGTGGGGCACCTGGGTGGCTCAGTTGGTTAAGCGTCTGCCTTCAGCTCAGGTCATGATCCTAGGGTCCTGGGATCGAGCCCCACGTAGGGTTCCCTGCTCAGTGGGGAATCTGCTTCTCCCTCTCCCTCTGCTGCTCCTCCTGCTTGTGTGCTCTCTCTCTCAAAAAAATAAAGTCTTAAAAAAAAAAAAAGAACCAACTGCATAAAACATTTATGGGACAATTAGGAAAATTTGAATAATTACTAGTTATTTGATGATACTAAGAAAATATTGTTGACATTTTTAGATGTGACGGTGATATTGTGACTATCCGTATGTCAGAGAAATATACTTAAGTATTCTTTGAAAAATGATATGATAAATAATTTATATAAAACAATCCTGTATTTGTGTGTTATGTGCAAGTAAAGAGTGAGGGTAAAGATGACATAAGATTGGCCATGTGGTTGATAACTGATTAAGATAGGTAACTGATACATGGGATTCATTCATTACTCTTCTAACTATCATAAAAGTTTTACATTTTCACGATAAAATATTAAGAATATAAAATGGAAGCTTAAGGTTATTTATTACAGCTTAAGTTTATTTACTGGAGGATAGGAATTGAATAGATTTAGGGATTCTCTAAGAAAAGCTTTCTAAAACAAGCTTTCTTTTCAGAGTTTTTAACATGGGTAGATAAGTTAATAGAGGATGCTATGAGGAACAAACTGAACAATACAGATTTTTGAGTTTGGATTTGTGTGTGTGTGTGTGTGTGTGTGTGTGTGTGTGTGCGTGTGTGTCAAGTATTTGTTCATTCTTTCTACTACTACATTATTAAATAAAAATCCTGCAGCTTTCATAGACTTGCTGAGTCTTTATTACAAAAGGCAAACAGAAGGTGGGGAAAAATGAGAGCCAACCAGATGAAGAAATACAGGAAAAATTAGAGCTGCTGCTGATTCTGTGAAAAAGTGGTTTCTAAAACAAACACACAAGCAGGAAAAAAAAAAAATAACAAATGATCTACTGTATAAGCTATATTGTCTACCACAACAACCTAAGTGAAAACAGATTACTCAGATGGAAAGACCCACCTAATTTTGCTCCTGAAAAGTATTCTGTTTTAAGCCTATCTTCTCTGACAATAAAACCCACAAAGAAGAAAAAGGGGGAAATACGATATTATTCTATTATAAGAGAAACGCAGAAACAATGAGTCATGAATAACACAAATGAAATATGATACAATTCTCTTGGTACACGGCCTGAAGGTTGTATGGGGAATGAAGCCACTGTTAAGGTGCAGTGAAAAGCTGCTCAATGCAATTACTTGGGAGTTATAAATATTTCAAAATAAATTTGAGTGGTGATGCTTTTGTAAAGGATTGAACAGATTTACCATATCACTTTTCATAGGCATTTACAGAATAAAAATAAGTATATAAACATATTATTTTAATGTTCAAATAAAGGCATGCAACACAAAACAGAAAGTGAACCTTTAAGGGTTATGCAAAGGAATCAGTGTTGGGGTTTTGTTTTGTTTTGTTTTGTCTTTTAAAAGCAAAAGCTGAACGATGAAGATATATACATAATAAATATATTTGAGCAGGGTAGGCTCTGAGAGCTGTGGCTATCCAATAGCCTAGAACAGTTAAATATTTACCTTTACCATAAGTTTTCTTTTCATGCTGTTTCTAATGAAGTTAAACATTTGTAGGCCTCATTTAGGTTCTTCCCAGTTTCACTAAAGGACTTTTAAGGTACTTCTCAGAAGTCCTGGCCAGAGAGGTTAGCTTTGTGTCACTCATTAACCTTTATCTTCTTCTTTAAAGAAAACTCAGAGAGGCTTGATTTCTATCTCAATTAAATACAAAATTATGTTTAAGTGGAAATGGGGTTAACAAAATTTCTTTGTCTTATAATTTATTCCTACTCTAGATTCACTGAAAATGCTGAAGGGGTGTGTGGGTGGCTCAGTCAGTTGGGTGTCTGACTCTTGATTTCAGCTCAGGTCATGATGTCAGCGTTGTGAGATTGAGTCCCACGTTGGGCTCCGTGCTGACCACAGATTCTCTTGATTCGCTTGAGGATTCTCTCTCTCCCTCTTACTCTGCCCCTCCCCACCCCATTCACACGGACCCATGCACTCTCTCTAGCTCTCTCTCTAGGAAAGAAGAGGAGGAGAGGGAAGGGAGGGAAAAGGAGGAAGAAAATGCTGAAGTTACTGAAGCAAGGATATATGACTGTCTCAAAGGAGGCAGGAAAAATCCTGAGGATGCTCTAAGAGTCTGTCTCGAGAATTATTTGCATCAGGAAATGCCATTTATGGCCTTCAGGATAGAATGGGCCAACCTCTCAACTGTGGAAGTTTCCATTTTTGAGTTGAACACTTGGTATTAACAATTCCTTAAAGGCCACATACGCATTCTTAAAGGGAATCATATATATATGTGGGAAAGCATGCTTAATTAAGAGTTACCTTGAATTAATGACCTAGAACCCTCAGGAACCAAGATATGTTTCTTATCTTCTACTTTTAGAATAAAGTGGTAATTTTCAAAAAAAAAAAAAAAAAAACAAAAAACACAAAGTGGCAAAGAATTACCCAAAATAATCTTCTAAGTCTCTGGGTCAGAGTCAGTCCAAGCCTCTCAAAAGGAAGTTGGGTACATGGGTGAAACATGTGACCAGTCAGAAGGCCAGAGTTCTAATGTTAGCTCCAAAACTGGCCAAGACTGTGACCTCTCTCAACTCTCTCACTTCTCTCTGAACTTCAGTTTCTCCATCTGTGATACGAGGACTGGATTAGATGATCTTTAAGATCCTGACTATAAAATTCTACTGTATCATTCTTGATCCTACAGCTTCAACAGTATAATCCTAGATGACGAAAAATAAATTTACATTCAAAATAACATCCCTGAAGTACCTGACAATATAATCATTCAAGTAAGAGTCACTTATATTAACTACACTGTACCTCTAAAATCAACAGAACAGAACAGATCTTTTGGAAATACTTTCAGCAAAAAGGACTGAAAGTGTTATCAAACAATACTAATTATCCAGAAAATTATTTAATCAGAACCCCTCGTCACGTCCACTTGAAAAGCACTTTAAATTTCTATCACACAGTAACAGCTTCCTAGCTTAACAGGTGATATTGTATCATAACACTAAAACTACTATAAATTTTCTAGAGGAAAGTGTTCAAAGAACTATGAATATGGTCTCTACCCACCTTTATCTCCCCAAGTTAATGACAATATGCTCAATTTTCTGTTTTCTCCTCTCACTGCAACAGTTTGAAAAATAATCCAACACCTAAGATTTATGTACTTATTTGCATGTGAATTATATTTCAATTTTTTAAAGTTTTTTTTTTTAATGCATGCGGACAAGGTTTTAAAAAGTCATCCAAACACAATTCAATTCAAAGATTTTGTTAGGAAAATACAATTTTCTCTTTTATTCAGCATTCTGTTAGAGAATGTTTGCTTTTATTATCAATGATTTTCAGGCTTTCAAATGAAGAGCATAACTACAAGGATGTAATTTTTAGACAGGGTAGATGTATGAACTCATTAAGTCATTCAGTAAATAAATCTTGACTTGCTGATTCACGAACAAGAGGATTTTCCATCTTTTTGCATTGTCAGAATGATTATTAAAAAGATAATTAATAATAGAAACTATGAGGTTCCAACCAATATATTTCAAAAGCAATTTATTACATACATCACAATGAAATGAGTTAGGTTTTTTCCTATATGATTAGAATAAAGAGATGTAGCAGTATCTAATGTGTGCTCTTTGCCACAATGATTCTGCTTTCAGATATTTTCTGTACTGAACTTGTCACAACTATACAGAGATATAAGTGTTCTCTAGAGAACAGTTTCATGAAGGCTTGAACTTAGTTTTGTTTACTACCATGTTTTCAAAACCAAAAATAGTGGTTGGCACACAGAGGGTACTCATTAAAAATATATTGAAAAATGAATGTTTACTGTGACACTGTTTATTACAGTGAATATTTGGAAGCAATGTCAATAAATTATGACTTATCAATACAATGAAATACTACATAGCTGTTAAAAAGAATGAGGTTGATCTACATACACATCTGTGAAAAGAATATATCATGCAGATCTTAGGTGCAAAAATTAAGTTACAAAATTAAATATAGTATGATTTTAAAATTGTGTTAAAATACATAGTATGATTCTATATTTGCACTTAAAATATATTCACATATTTTATATGCATAGAGAAAAATCTGGAAGAATCTACATCAAACTGTTAATGGTTTTATCTCTAAGTGGGAGATGACTTTTGCTTTTTACTCTGTAACACTTCTGTCTTGCCTATTTACTTAAAAATATCACATATTACTCTAATAAGAAAAGATTTCTAAAAATTAAAAAAAATTAAATGCACAAAAAAAGTTCTGGGAAGATGCAATAAAAATACAGTAGTTATCTTTGGGTGCTGGGATGATGGGTATTTTTCCCCTTTAAGCATTTAGTTTAGTAAAAAATAATGCCACACTGAGTTTTCTTTCCAGTTTACACATTTCTGTACTGTTCATATTGTATGCATCACTGAATAAGAATTATTTTTGTAGTTAGGGGAAAATAACAAAAATTTTAAAACCTCAATATACTGAATTACCTTAACACTGTTTTACCATCAAACTGAAGTTCATAGAGGTTAGATAACATATACAAGATCACACAGCCAGAAAGAGATATCTAAGGCACTCCCCCCAAGAGTAATGATTCACAACAAAGATATAACAACTATGAATATCTATGCACCAAACAGCAGAGCATCTATTTATCATAAAGTAGAAACAATAGGAGATGCAAAATAAAACACACAGAAACATACTAATAACAAGAGACTTTCACTTCTTAGACCACCAGAGATAAAGTAGACAAAATAAGGAGGAAAAGGCTACTTAACCTAGTTAATAAACTAGAACATGTATGCATATAGGTATATAAGTATGTTCTATACCCTGAAAATTAAAAACAAAACCACCTCACCAAATGCCCATGTAACACTTATGAAAACTAACCACACTAAGTCACAAGGAAACCTCAATAAATTCTAAGAAGTAGCAAAAATAAAGAGGACATTCTTTAATCATAGTGTAATAAAACTAGAAATTATATAACAAAATCAGAAAATAAATCAGAAAATAAACTCCTATCTGGAAATTTTAAAACTCTCTGTTAAACAATTTTTGGTGAAAAAGGAAATAAGGATTATTTCAATTTCCCTGCTAAGGCTTTGGCCTTGCCTTAGATTGGATGGGCTATCTAACAGTTAAATGCTTCTATTTTTTGAGAAATATTAAATTTCTATTATTGAGAAATTAAATATAAATATCTCTATAACAGTTAAGTGTTTTTATTATTTGAGATATATGTATATTAAATATTAAACTGCATATAGGTTAGGGCAGGGGTTCTCAAGTAATAGACCTAAGTTTCCTAGTGTTTCCATGAGAAATCCCTGGTGAATTAATGAGCTCTAACAGTTACTAAGTGGCATTATTTTTAACCAACTATTCTCTTGCGCCAAGAAACAGATACTACATCATAGGTGTCTCATCAGAAGCCAACATTTCCAGTCATGAGGAGCTGTGATCAAATTGGGCAATGTATAAGTAAGTATGCTCATGTATTACTTCGTGTGAAAGGAAAATCTGGCCCAACTTCCTCGAGTGTATTTTTCTTGGAGTTATGGTAGATAGAACTTTAATATTATAATAGATTTAATACTGAAATAGATTAACTTAGTACATAGTTGAATAAAAAATGTACGCAAACTTCAAAAATAAAACACGGGATTTCAGAGAAACTTCACACTTGTCAAGGACATCCCTAGTATCCTGAGGGGATATATTCTCTATAGTTAGGGGTACTCAAGAATAGCTTGAAAATTACCTAGTATAGTGACTTTTTTTGTTATGATGCCAGGTGAGATCCAGCAAAGCAGACCATGAGGTAGCTTTTGTGGATAAACAAAGTATTCATAAAGTTGAAAAAAAATGGAAACAAAAGCTTCAGTGCACAACTGTAGGTGACCAAAAGTACTATATGATGCCTCATTTGTTTGGCATGGTCAGAAAACTGAGTGATCCACATAAGTGAGTTTTCCATGAAACTAAAGCCTATCCCTTTAAGCATAAAATATTTTCAAGTTTTAAATTTCTTTCCTTGGAAGAATTCCTACAGTATTTTTACTTTAACTTTTTATTGTGGAAAATTTTAAGTATATACAAATATATTCTACAATGAATCCCCATGTACCCATCACCCAGATTCAACAACTACGGTTGTTCTTAATTCATCTCTTCTACACTCCATTTCCCTCACTAATATATTATTTTTTGGAAAGTCCCAGAAATTATATCATGTCATACACTAATATTTTAATATGTCTAAAAGATAAAATTATTTTAAAACATAATCACAATTATCATATACTCACACATTTTCAATTTTTAGTGGCTTTAATGGAAAATATTCTAAGATTTACTCATTTTACTTAAAGTAAACCGATTATGAAACAACTTCTATTTGACAATGCAGAGTCCATATTCCTGGATGTGGGGTGCTGCCATATCAGAAACCTTAAACATGTGGCCCTGATTCTGAGATGTGGTGGCAGGTGGAGGTAGGGTTGGACTTGAGGAGGCTGTTGCTGAGAGCTTAAAGGTAAGTGAGGAAAATTTTATCAGAAGCTGGAAGAAATATATGTAGTGGTGGAAATTTTGGCAATACTGCCACTAACAGTAACATGGAAAATAGGAAACCTATGCTAATGAACCAATGTTCTAGCTAAGGAAATTTTTGGGCAGAGTTTTAATGGTGCTATTTTCTCCTAGCCCTGTATAGTAAAATACAAGTATAAGAGATAAGCTAAAAACAAAACTAAACTAAAACAACCAACCTGTCGTGTTTTTTTTTTAAGAAAAATTTAAAGGAAATATACACAACCTAGGATTTGCTGAGTCTGAAAATAAAACTTACTCATTCCCTATCTCTACAGAAGGCAAACTATTCTCAAATTAAGAAATAGGTTCTAGGCAAACATCAAACCTAGAATGAGCCTTTAGGATCTTTTAAGACCTTGGGAAATATTTAAGGTGGTGCCTTACAGACCCTTTCAAATGGTGGCGGGGGCGGGGGGAGGCTGTCTAAAGATAAGTCACGACTCACAGATACCTCCATTCAACACTAGGGCTTCTAAGAATTTTAAGGGTGTTGTCCCACCGCAGTCTCACAGGGAGCTCAAGGAAGAGGAGGGCTTACCCTGAAGAGATTTTTGGATGTGAGTTTGTCTAATGGAATGAATTTATAAACTGATTTAATAAGAAGCCCACAAAGGTTTCACAGAAATTGTATCAACTTGGACTGAAAGGAACAGAAACACAACAAAATGAAAGGAGGCTTTGGACTTCCCAAACCTTTAGTAAAGGTTATTCACCTGCAAGAACAGGCTAGTTTTATGCAAAAGCAAGGATGATTCAGCAGAATCAAGAGCAAGAGAGCAGAGCCAAGAATCTAGCAAACAGTCCCATATATAGAAAGACTGAGTCCTCCCTAATCAAGGAACTGGCAATATGTGTTATCAATCAGTAACTCCTATGTATCTCTTGTTTTTCCCCTTTTCCGATGGAAAGATGTATCATGGTTATCCTAGGCCTGTCCCACCATTATATGTTCCGTTTATGTAGGGCTGATAACTTATGTCTTCAGTCACAGGTCTTCAAATCAAGAGGAATGCCTCAAGGAACTATATGCAAGGAATTGCACTGTGGGGCCTCATTCACACCTGGACTTGGTATAGATAAGAGCCCGGACTTGGAGCTGATGTTGTCCTGGAATGTGAACTGAGGATCTCAGGTAGAGGAGCTGAATGCATTTTGCATGTGAGAGAGATGTAAATTTTTTTTTTTTAAATATTTTATTTATTTATTCGACGGAGATAGAGACAGCCAGCGAGAGAGGGAACACAAGCAGGGGGAATGGGAGAGGAAGAAGCAGGCTCATAGCAGAAGAGCCTGATGTGGGGCTCAATCCCATAATGCCGGGATCACGCCCTGAGCCGAAGGCAGACGCTTAACCGCTGTGCCACCCAGGCGCCTCGAGAGATGTAAATTCTTATAGCCAGAGGGCAGACTGGCAAATTGTGTCTAGTGAGGAAGGCTACCACAATATATCCCATTTCACACATTTTTTCTCACAATATTATGAGGCCAATACATTCTTCCAATCAACAGGAGGGTCTATGAGTCTTCAAATGTGGGTAGGGCTGTGAATAAGGAAGTTATGATACATGACTTCTGAAACTAAGTCATAAAATACAACATAGCTTCCACTTGGTTCTTTTGGATATGTATTCTTGGAACCCAGCCACCCTGTGGTTAGGAAATCCAGGTCATATAAAGAGGCAACATACAGATATTCCATACTACAGCCCCAGCTGAAATGTAGGTCACATGGAGAGGCAGCATATAGACATTCCATACTAAGAGCCAGTCTCAGCCAGACATGTGTGAGGAAGACCCAGCCATCATCTAACTGCAACCAATAAGATACTCCAAGCAAGAACTATCTTGTTGAGTCCAAGCAACCCACAAAATTATGAGAAATAATAATATGACTGTTAAGTCATAAATTTTACGGTATTTGTTACAAAGCAATAGGTAAAAAGACCTCAGTATATTCCTCTTTAATAAATTAAACTGTCATGTCCACAAAGGTATCTAGGGAACTGTTTGCCTATATATTAAGTGGTTCCAGACTCCTGAGCTTCTACAAAGTTCTCTGATAGTGTAGGCAGATTGGGTTAGGAGTTTCCGGGAAAAAAAAGGTGAGACATAGCTTTTTTGACATAAGAGAAATCATTTTCTGATCTATGCCTGACCTGCACACTACCTATCCAAGCACATTTCTTGTGGAACTTCCTGGGATACACTAACATTGCAGAAAACAGACCTCAGTAGTTAATGATTTTAAAGGAATGAAGGAATGCAAAAACAAACAGCCACTACCAGGCCAGGAGGTAACCTAACCGTGTCAGAGACAATAAATCAGTGGTTAAAACTCCCAAAGCTGTTTCAAAAGTAAAGAGTGACCTAACACACATTGTTGAGTTGTTTTTGCAGGACTTAAACCCCTCTGAGCACTCAAACACTGGACTAACTGGAGCCAGAGAACTGATGAGGCCAACCCTTGCAGGCCCTTGCAACTTCAAACAACTAGGACCTGGACTCTGTCAATTTAGGATGACTTCTGCCACAATTCCATACTGAACTCTCCTTTGTCAAGCCCCGTCATGAGTATGCAAGCACACTAAGCTTAAAACTTCCTCAATTAGATTGTTGGGGGAAAGGGGAGGTGCTGCTTTGGAAATACCCCAGTGTTCTCCCTACTTGTTGCAAGTAAAACCCTTCCTCTTCCCACTCTGGCTTGGTTGTGTCTTTTGGCTCCATATCCACCAAGAGGCAAACCCAGGTTCGGGTTACCATAGTTTTTCCTTTTGCTGGTTGCTCTCTTTTTGAGTGGTTTCAACATCTGGCTTTATTTTCCCCAGTGAAGTTCTGAGGCAGGCTCTGCCTCACCTCATAAGGTGATGATGCTTATTTCTAAATTCCTAGCTATACAATTGCCCCTTGAACAATGAGGAGGTTAGGGGTGCTAACCTCCCTCACAGTAGGAAGTCCCTGTATAATTTTGACTCCCCCAAAACTTTACTAATAGCCTACTGATGACTGGAAACCTTACTAATAACATAAACAGTCGATTGATAGATTTTGTATGTTCTATGTATTATACACTGTATTCTTAAAATAAGCTAAAGAAAAGATGTTTTGAAGAAAATTATAAGAGAAAGTACATTTACAGTACTGTACTGTGAAAAAAAATCCACATACAAGTGTACCTGAGTACTTCAAACCCATGCTGCTCAAGGATCAACTGTATTACTGCAGTAAACCTTGGAAAGGGGCATAATCATCAGTGTCACCAACATCTACTGGGCATTAGCCTTGTAAGGCACTATAACTCACATGCACTGATGTCATTTAATCTTCCAAAGAAACTCCTGAGGAGATATTATCATTATTCTCACATTCACACAGAGATACTGAGTGACTTTATCCAAGGTCACACAGCTAGAAGTGGCAGAGCCAGGATTCAAACTTGACTTCAAAGTCCCCACTCTTCACTACACATTCTGCTCCCTTTGATAAAGGGAACTGAAGTAGCAATCTCTCCTGGATAGAGTTAATTTAAAAATGTTTATTGCTTTTTGGCATTTAGAAGGAATTTCCTACAAAAAAAGAAACATGTTCAGAAGGAGAAAAATTGAACTTTATGTAATTTCATATTCTTACATAAATGTGCAGCTACAACTAATATACCTGCATTCAAATAGCAATTACTCAGATTAGTTGTGTTTAGTGATTCATGGCATTTTAATAACTATGGGAAAGCACACTGACTGAAAGGCTTCCTGATAAAAATAAAAATAAATTATCCTATATCTAAATATGCAATATAATTAAGCAGAAACCTCCAAGAAAGAGACAGAAAAGCTATAGCGTTTTCAGCATTGTTTTTAAAAAGAAAAACAATCTCTAAAAAGAATCCACAAGGACTAGTGTAACTCTGACATCCTTCTCCTAGACTAGGGGTATATCTGGGGATGGTGAAGAGAGTAATAAAACAAAAAGGAGTGAAAATAATAAATACTAATGATTATGGTTTGCAGTCCATACATGACATTAAGTTAAAATTCTCTTTTATCCATTTTGTACAACTCTAAGCTACATTAAGAGATGGCCAGCCAGCAGCTGAACTTTACAGACTTAAATCTGATTTTAAAACAGTCATTTCATAATATAAAAGAACTCAAAAGACATAAGACCCATTACTAATTTGAAATCATTGGGAATAAGGTAGAGCAACAAAAACAAAATGTGCTACACTTCTTACCTCTCAACAACAAGGAGATTATTTCATGTAAAATCTTAATATACACTTGCAACTCTCCCCTGCACCTGCAAAGACTATCAAGACTATAATATCATATGAACATTATCCTTCCGGGGTGAATCAATCACTCTGAAGAATTTCACTAAGTATATACCAATAGAGCAAGGCTTTCAAGATTTTGAAATGCCTCCAAAGTATCTATCTTTGTCAGACCACAATATATTTCTTTCTTATTTCTCTATAATCAAAATGAAAAGAACTATTATGATTTAAAACATATACTGGATTTGAGATCCTAGGAGACTGCATTTCAGCTGAAGTGCTGTTATTCATAAAAGCGCTTCTGCAATCAGAGCCTTCTGAGCATAGTAGCATATAGCACACCTACTAGCTTTTATTACGTAGCCACAGCCTTCCCCAGATAGAAAACTATAAATAAATAAACACCAGGGAANAATGCCCAGGGTTATTTCATCAACCAAAAAGAGATTCAACTTAATAGGAGATGTATATTTCAACTCTATGCTTATTATACCTTCACCTCCATTCATCTCCAAAATAATAGAACTCAAAAACCAAAACACATCAGAATGATCTTGCAGAATTTTCTACTACCGCAGTTTCTAAGAGGACTACATGATTCACCTCAGCTTTCATTAAGTTAACAATCTTTATGTTTGTTGAGGCTTCTGGGAGGTATATAATACATACAACTTCCTTGTAGCTTCCCCACTCCCTTAACTAGGGGTGGAAGAATGGGGATAGAAAGCACTATACACACAAAAGTCTGGAATTAGCCTAAAAGTTATTTCTCTTTTCTTTCTATAGAAAAAGCCAACATTCACTTAATACAGATTAAGGGAATGTCTCTCCTGCCCCACCTTCTTTGCTGAATTTTGCAACATGAAAGACATATTAGAACTAAACCAAAATGCTAGTATCAGGACTGTAGTGCTGCAGGGTTAAGAAAGACTCAGAGTTCAGAATTCTGAAGTATATGTCTACAGCTTAAGCGGCCTATGGCAATGTATGCACAGAACAAACAGGTTCTCAGGTCTCCTGAATCGGGGCGCCTGGGTGGCGCAGTCGTTAACCGTCTGCCTTCGGCTCAGGGTGTGATCCCGGTGTTACGGGATCGAGCCCCACATCAGGCTCCTCCGCTGGGAGCCTGCTTCTTCCTCTCCCATTCCCCCTGCTTGTGTTCCCTCTCTCGCTGGCTGTCTCTAACTCTGTCGAATAAATAAATAAAATCTTAAAAAAACAAAACAAAGTCTCCTGAATCGAGCCACTGACTAAACCAGAACCAAAGCTAGTAAATATATCAGAAATGTGTGACCAGAAACAACTGGTGGGCCATGTATCCAGAAGAGGAAAAGACAGCTTTTTGAGGATCTCTGATCATGCTAGGCATTTTTCCAATTTCTTTTCTAGTGTTCCATATTTTATTGTGTGATTTAGGTGGCTTGATGAAGTCTGAAATGCCTTTAAAAGAGGACAAGTACTTTTGTGCTATGATTAGAAATATGAATCTAATTTCAGAAGCCTAGGAGAGTTACAAAGATTAATGTACTAACAGTCTTTTTCTTGGGTGCAAATTTGATGGAGAATTATGAGGAAACAGAACTCAACAAGGGTTAACGGAAATAGAAAGGGAAAGCTAGAAATCCTGGAGATAAACTTCACCAATCCTACTATTAAGGGAAGGGATAAGAGGAAGAGCTAATCCTGTGTGTCGAATATGGTTTAATCTTACTTTATCTGGATGCAGAATGAAGATGAGCAATTCTCCCATAAAACAAAATCAGAGCGAAAGCTCAAAACAAGATGATTAGACTATAAAATGACATAAAGCTAGCATTACAAATTCTTACAAGCTCCTATACTTACTTGACATGAAGCTAAAGCTAATGTGGTTCTAAACACATCACAGAAGCTACAGACATTTGAAAAATGCTGTATTATAGCTAATATGCAATTCCAGCCATTTGATTCTATTAGATATTAACTAGTACTCATCCAACAAGAAAACTTGAATCACATAATATTATTTAAATCTAAAACATCTTACTACCTGTTATGCTACGATTACACTCTTAAGTACCTTAACTATTTCCAAAATTTACAGCCATCCAATCCCATTTTTGGAACTCATCACCTCACCCAACGTATCAATTTTGTTCATTTGATGGTGGTAGGTTCTAAGGTCCCTAGTCTGTACCTGAGCACAGGGGAACTCAGAGATAGTCAATGGGAAAACCCAAAGAAAAGAAGAAATTACAAGACTGCTCTCTAAATTTTACTCATCTCACACCCCAAACTCACCCCTTACAAGCCTCAAGAAGTAGACACACTAATCATTCTAGACAGGTACAAATGAACGAGTTATAGGACTCAAAGATTCTAAGCACAGTCTTATTTTTTCACTTAGGGAAGTTAAAAGACATAGGAGATTCAGGAAAATAGCAAAACTGGCTCTAAGACATGACACTCCATTCTAGACTGTCATCAGAGGAAGGGATTCAAACATACGCAAGCCCTACTATCTTTAGTCCCTACTTAGCAAATGTGAGGTTTATTCCAACAAACCACCATGTCCACAGCAGTAGCTGTTAAAATAAGGGATGCTGTAGACTAGCAAGCAAGCACTCTATCATGAGTCAACAACTCATGATGTGTTACTAGGTGACAACGCAAAATATAAAATGATTTTTAAAATACATCTTCTTTACCCATCCCTTAGCAATGTGGGTGTGGTGTAAAATTTCCACATAAAATGTACTAGCTGAACCTTACTCATTAATAGTTTGTACGTGCAACTATTTATATAGTCTACTACCTGTGTTTTCCCTACAATCCTATCATTTCAGTACTACATTAGTCATTGAGTTTTTTTTAACTAGCTGGGGTCATATACTCAAAGTCAACAACTACTTGTTTGGGTAATGGCTAGATGCCTATTGAATGAAAGGGACAGAATTCCCTCCATAGACTGGAATACAGAATAGAATCCATCCTTGTTTCCTGACAACTGTTAACATTTTCCTCAAGTAAAAGGTATTCACTCAGAGCCTATTACGTAGAAAGCAACACTGAGGTGCTGTGAAGAAAATAAAGAGAATAAGACAAGGTCTGTGATGGCTAAGAAGTTACAATCTAACTAACTGAGGCATGATACAACCATAAAAATGAACATACACTGGTTTATAACAATGCTCAAGTGCCAAATGAGAGGTAAACCCAATGAATTTAAATAACCAACAGAAATTGAATTTTCAGTGAGTCAAGATTATTGTAGCCAGGAGTGGCTACAGAAGGCTTCTTGGAGGTGGGACCTCACCTGAGTCTAGCAGGATATGTTATTTTGTAAGGTGCAAGAGGCAGCAGGTTTGTCTTTTAAATTATGTTTTGTTTAGCGTAATATTAAAATCATTTTATATTATATTAAGCTGATAAAAGTTTATCCTTTAAGCTTGAGATTAAATATGGTCCTTGAAAAATCTCCCCCTCTCCCTATATAAATTTTCTTTGCTCTTTTGCTATTTGAAGTTCAAGATGATTTATGAGAGGTAGGAAAGCACAAATTTGGTGGTGTGCACAAGAACAAATACTGTAGGAAATACCTAAAGCTTCGAAAACACATATTCTACCAGTGATGGCATGTTTCCAGGAGGACTGAATTTAGTGTGAAAACTGAGGAAACAAGGTTTATGTGTTTCAAAATCATTTAATCCCAACAAATCTGTGAATTACAACTATTGTCCTGATACTTCCAATGAGGAAATTGAGGTTCAAGGAGGACAGAGAGCCAAGAATCAGCACAGCTAGGATTTGAAAGCAGATGTTTCTCATTCTAAAAACTCATTTCTTTCTACTATACGTGACTCATTTTTACATAGCAAAAAACGGTGGCTGTCCACTCCATCTTGATGTGTTTGAATAGAACACTGAGGACCTACATATTAAAAAAAAAAAGAAAAAAAAGGCCAGAATTTCACAAACAGCTACCCTGAACTACATTAATTAAACTGGGTGACATATCTGAACACCAATCTCATGTCTTATGAAAATACCTCTATGGCAGATCAGTCCATTATGTATCATTTTATTTTTGAACTTTTACTGCATAGCATTAATATCTTATTTAAAACAGTCTTCATTCACTTCACTTACTGTTCAATGGACAACTTTCATCTATTCAAATTGGTAACACATACCTTGTAACACACCTATTATTCTTTTTTAGAATCTATAAAGTGCTCAATACATCCCATAATATAGATACACAATAAACACCTGTGAACTAGGAGGTGCTGAGCAACACTCCTTTAATTTCTATAAAAGTCTCCTTTCCAAAAGGATTCTCTTCAACCACTTCTATTAGTAGAGAACTGACCTAAATTAAAATAAGGGGCTACACACATACGACAATGTTTTTCTTACAAATTAAACCAAGGTGAAAACTGCTGCTCTTGTAAAGTCTTTCTACAGACAGGGGTCAGAGATAAAGTGAGCCCTTACTTCCATGAAATGAGTCAACAGGATAACTTTACAGAAATACTGAAAAGTGAATAAAATCACAGTTCTGGACTATACGCCCACACACAAGAGCAGCTCATTTCAATCTGTCAGATAAACGCCTGCTCAGCAAGGATGACCTCCCAGAATATATATTTGGCTATTTTATATGCTGTTTCCTTAATCTGCCACCAACCGTGACAATCACAGAATGTTTGGGGATGTAAGTGGCAGGAGGGGAGGTAGAGAGGCAGAGAGAAGAGAAGAAAGTTGTGGCTACAGTTAATACACAACCACTAACCTTGCCGCAGAGACAGCAAGGGGATTAGAAACAGTTGGCATGAGCACTGCCGGGTCTTTCTGGAGCAGCCATCACTACCATTTCCTCGGCTGACTGTGTGATATATGGGGAAACTGGGGAGACTCTCCCGCTGGATTGTGAAACTGCATCTGCATGCTAAATATCTAGAGGAAGGAGAAGCCCCAGGTAAAAGGAGAGCAATTCGAATACTATGTGGAATCCCAACGTCGCTGACAACAGCAAGATTCTACTGAAACAGCTCTACCAAGCAAGTAAAAGACATACACGCTATGATACACTTGATTCAGGTTTTAATATCGTTGCCTGTGTGCTGGTTGCTCTTCACTCTAACAAAGGCATTATCATTTTAGAGCTGAAAATACATCAGCATTAGGAATTTGCCAAATTTGCCGTGTAGGAGGAATTCCCCACACCGTGCCCATGAAAAAGCAAAGCTGCTATGCAATATACTTCAGCCAGAGGCAGAGTGCTCAGAGGCCCTCACAGACACATCCACGCATGCTTAGGGACAGGCTTTCCCCAGCACCGTGCACTGAAATGAGAAGGCTCCGAAGGATCCCTCCTCTCCCTGCACCGTGCCACATCAACATTTACAGAATGTACTGCACAGAGGGTGCACAGAGGACTCTTCCTGACTGACAAGGACACCCAGAGATCTAATCCCTGCCGACAGTTGCTTTGCAGGACTTTCTGTCCTTCTTAGATATGCCACTAAGCAGAAAGCATACTTAAATCTATTCTTTAATTTCTCCTACAACTAAATGTACACACTCTTTGCTTTGGTTTTCAAGAGGGAATAGAAAGAAAATGCCAACCCCTCAACAGATGCAGGTAAATGGGCTCTTCAACCTCACAGCACAATATGAAAGGTTACACAAGGAGCTACAGGATCCAACCGTACCCCCATTTTCCTCTGGCTTCTCTTGGAGCAAGCAGCAGGGTTAATTATGTGGAACAGCCAAAAAGGTACAGTAACCGGATATTGACTTTTGGGTGCCGGTGAATTTCAATAATGCCTGTGGCACTAGAGTTCATAATAAGCTTCTCCTTAACCTGTTTTTGAAACTAAAGAGTAGAAGACAAAGTAAACAAAAACTTTTTTAAAAAAAAGAAAGAATGAACAAACAAATGAAAGAAAGAAACAATACTACCTTTAAAAAAAATGTTTGGAACTAATCATGGGGAAGATCCTTCCCATATGCATCTGATTTTAGGGACTTCTCACATTTTCTTCTCTACCTCACTCCACTTTGTTTTTCTTGGCATGATCTCTGCTCTCTCCCTTCCTTTGAGAAAATAAACAGTATTTACTGTATGTAATACTTTGGATACAACAGTTCCCCCCAAAAAGCCTATCTTTCATCCTACAACGTTTAACTTGACATATTTTCCCTCAAAAGAGAATTGGGCTAGAAATCCCAACACTGCCTCTCTAAGCAAGCTCTCCTAGGAAGAAAGGGTTCACACAGTATATGCAACACCTCTCAGATGCCAAAGACAGACGGAAAGGAGTGGCACATGGCAATTTCATATCTGAGTCCAAATCGCATCCCTTCAAGGAACCACTAGTTTATTTTTACCATACCTTTGTCCTAAATGATATTCTAAAATAAACAGCATCACACTTGTTTTGGACATGAGGATGGGGGTGAAGGAATGGGAAGGAATCTAAAATATACTTTGAAATATCTGGAAGCTTTATGTACAGTGCACCCAGATGGTGTATCTATGCCAGGTAATAAAATCCAACTTCAAAACAATGTAAACATTGACATTCTCTAGCCAAGGTGGAGCACGTGCAATGCAATGGTTTCATTTAAGCCATTCAATGAGGTACTTAGGGTAGATATTGATTATGCTTAAAGTGCATTCAGCAAAAATTTCAAACCAACTGAGTTATTGTTTCCTTTTTTATGGTTGGGAACTCCTTTCACACTTTCCTGTAGAACTATAGACTTTGCAGTGCTCCGGTTTGCCTTAGTGGAAGGAAGGCCCATTGAGAAACACCACCAGTCACAAATATTTCTAAATTCTCTGGATTCTTGATCATTTATTTTGTTTCCTTGAAAGTTCAAGGGCCAGTCCCTTATATACTACTGCAGGATGTTGGCTCATGGTTACACAGCTACACTAGAGACACTACCCCTGTTGTTCCCGGCCTTGCTAACTACCAGACGAATACAAACAATTCATGAGCCCCAGAAGAAAAGAACTTACAAACTAGTAAGGGAAACTAGACACACATCCTTGTAAATTTAACTAAGAAAACAAAAGTTATAGACACCTGGGTGGCTCAGTCGGTTGAGCGGCTGCCTTCGGCTCAGGTCATGATCCCAGGGTCCTGGGACTGAGTCCCACATTGGGCTTCTGGCTCGGCAAAAAGTCTGCTTCTCCCTCTGCCTGCCTCTTCCCCTGCTTGTGCTCACTCTCTCTCTCTCTCTCTCTCTCTGACAAATAAATAAGTAAAAACTTTAAAACACACACACACAACAAAAGTTAAAATGAATTCCTCAGAAGAGGCAGAAATTCAGTTGGACTTTTAAAAAATAGGTCAAATTTAGATAAATGAAAAAGTACAAGAGAGCATTTGGAAGAACATGAGTTTAGGAATACATACGGTGTGAAGGTGAGAATGTAGCAGGCACGCTGCAAGTGGATATGGACCAGTTCAAGTACCATTACACCTCTACAACCACTTCACAAAGAAAATTTCAGGCAGGTTGCGAAGGGACATAGCATTCTTTTACACTGCCAATTTTGCAGTTCTTTCCACCCAGATCTGTGGCTAGAGTATGTTTTGTGGAATCACCAATAGTGAAGGAGGGTTCCAGAATGGAATGGGGAGTATCACGCCTCTAGAGAGGAGTCTACAATCCTGGCAGCACTCACTGGTTTCCCTCATGGAAGTCACCAAAATTTCTGATGTGAGTGAAATGGAGTTCCCCCTTTTTGCAGCCTATGCATGACCACAAATCACAGTGTCCTCATTGTTAGAACCGACCGTCTGGATCAACTACGGATCCTGTCACTAAAATAGTTTCCAGGATCATCAGCCCTTTGGCCAACCACAAAGACCTTAAATATGTAACAGCAACAAATGGAAAAAGGGGAAAAAAAAGAGAGAATTAACTGAAAGTAGGTATCTGTTCTTCTGAAGTATGTCTGAGAACCAAGCAACTTGGCATTCTCATTTTTCACCTAGGAATTAGCTCAGGTTCAGCTCCCACACTTAAGTCTCAGCTGATTCCCAGGAAAACAAAACATCTGCTTATGTATAACCACATGGCCATCGGTTTCTGAAAACAGGCACAAACAACCAAACCCCCAAAGTCTTGTTTTAACCACAAATGGAATGAATGATGTCTCACCCACAGTATACTTTACGTATATTTTGCCTTTGGGAATCCTCATCACCTATAACCTGGCTAGCCTTCAGTTGAATTTAACCCCACGATTCATTTAAAATTAATAAATCAAAGAAACTGAGGAGGCTATATGAGAAAGCAAAGTGTCAAAGACAAAGTAAGCCATGGGGAAAAATTCTAAAAGCTTGCAGTCCAGGCTAAGGATTCGAGAAGTCCCTACTGGCTCCAAGTAACCTCAGCCTCAACAATTTCTCATTTCCAAACTCCTTGCCTGACAAATTCAACTCATCGTCCTGATTACCAATAACAAGATACCAAATTCTACATCAAAAACCTAACATTCCCTCCATGGGTACCATCCTCCTTAATCCCGCTCAAGTGTTCCAATCCTTATACCAAAATGGCAAAAATACCCAGAAATAAATGAATAAATTATTCATTGAATTACTGTCTCTATATGTCAGACCAATTAAATGGGCATTACAATGTCACCAAATTAACACAAATATATATTATATTACATTTGTAGAATGTTTTTTATTAAGTAATCTCTACACCCAACATGGGGACAGAATTCATGACCCCAAGGATCAAGAGTTGCATGTTCTACTAACTGAGCCAGCCAGGCACCCCCATAATGTTAATTTTTAAGAGCTTTTTCCTGTCTAAAACTGCACCTGATTTTCACAATAAGCCTGTGAGTGTGAAGAAGGTATTAACAGGAAAAGCAGCTGGCATGGTAAAACTCAGGTATCACTATTTCAGGGGTTTTGTTTGTTTGTTTTTGCTAGACCTTTCCAGGTGATGGGAGAGTTGGAAGGGGAAGGAGTGAAGCTCTTTGTGGCTTTCCATCTAAGTCAAATAGGTATCATGCTCCTGTTATCATAAGAGATTGTGGTAAATTTGTTTTAACAGGTGATGACAAGTGCATCTTTCCTACTCTCCTTCCAATTCATCTAAAATACACACAACACACACACACACGCAGCACACACACACACACACAAATATGAGCCGAACAGTATCTTAGAAAACTGCTTTTAAAAAACCCCACCAGACTTTGTTTTCCATTTCCTTCTTCCAGTTATTTTTTTAAATACTTTTGAGATATAATTCACGTACTATAAAATTCACCCTTTTTAAGTGTACAATTCAGTGCCTTTAGTATGTTCACAAAGTTCTATACCCATCATCACTGTCTAATTCTAGAAATTTTTGTCACTCCAAAAAGAAACCTCATGTCCATTAATATTTTCTCCCCATTCCCTTCATCCAGTCCCTGGCATCCACTAACCTACTTTCTGTCCCTCTGGATTGCCTATTCCAGACATTTCATACAAATGGAATCAAACAATATGCAGTCTTTTGTGACTAGCTTTTTTCATTTAACGTATCTGCAAAGTTCACCCACGTGATAGCATTTATCAGTACTTCATTCCTTTTTGTTGCCAAATAATATTCCATCACATGAATATACCATTATGTTTAACCATTCATCAGCTGATAAACACATGGGTTATTTCCACTTTTGGGCTATTATAAATAATGCTGCTATAAACACTGTACAGGTTTTTGGGTGGATATATGCTTTCATTTCTCTTGCGTATACACCTAGAAGTGAAATTGCTGGGTCATATGAGAAATCCATATCAAACACTTTTAGGAACTGCCAAACTGTTTTCCAAAGTGACTGTACCATTTCACATTCCCACCAGAAATATATGAAAGTCCCAATTTCTCCACATCCTCACCAATACTTGTTATTTATTATTATTGTTGTTGTTGTTATTGTTGTTGCCATAGTAGGGGACATGAGGTGGTATCTCTTTGTGTTTTTTTTTTTTTTTTAAGATTTTATTTATTTATTTATTCGACAGAGATAGAGACAGCCAGCGAGAGAGGGAACACAAGCAGGGGGAGTGGGAGAGGAAGAAGCAGGCTCACAACGGAGAAGCCTGATGTGGGGCTCGATCCCATAACGCTGGGATCACGCCCTGAGCTGAAGGCAGACGCTTAACCGCTGTGCCACCCAGGCGCCCCTCTTTGTGGTTTTAATTTGCTTTTCCCTAAGAACTCGTGAAGCTGAACATCTTTTCAGGAGTTTATTGGCTATTCATATAACTCTTTTGCCAAAACGTCTATCCAAATCCTTTGCCCATTTTTAAATGTGGTTTGTTTTTTTATTAGAGTTGTAAGAGTTTATTTTTAACATATTCTGGAGGCAAGTCCTTTATCAAAGATATGATTTGCAAAAACTTTCATTCTGTGGGTTGTTTTTTCACTTGCCTAATGGTATCATTTTGCAGCAAAAAAATTTTAAATTTTGGTGAAGTCCAATTACATATTTCTTTTGTCTCTTGTGCATCTTGTGTCACTTCTAAATGATAATTCGCCTAATCCAAGACCATGAAGATTTACATCTATGTTTTCTTCTAAGTTTTATTGTTTTAGCTCTTAAAGTCCTCAATTGATTTTGAGTTAATTTTTTTCTATGTTGTGAGGTGAGGATCCAACTTCATTTTTTTTTGCCATGTATATCCAGTTATCCTAGCATCATTTGTGGGCCGACTCTTCTTTCCCCCACTGAACTGTCTTGGCATCCCTATCAAAGAGGATGTTAACTGTAAATATAAGGATTTATTTAAGGCTGCATGGAATAAGGAAAATCTAAAGTCATACTCCCTCAGGACTTGGTCTTTTTTTTTTTTTTGAAAGATTTTTATTTATTTGTCAGAGAGAGAGAGAGAGCAAGTGAGAGCAAAAGCAGGGGGAGTGGCAGGCAGAGGGAGAGGGAGAAGCAGACTCCCCACTGAGCAGGAAGCTAGATCCTAGGACCCTGGTATCATGACCTGAGCCAAAGGCAGACGCTTAACTGACTGAGCCATCCAGGCGCCCCAGGACTTGGTCTTCTATCACCAAAGTAAATCAAACATCTAGTCACCTCTAAGTTCTAAGAGAACCAAGTAGAGAGTAGTTGGGAGATTTAAGGATTCCCTTACAAAATCCAACTCTGTTATTTCTTTCAAGGCATCTTGCCTAATACCTCTGGCAAGTGAGTGTCAGGAAGTAAATCCTGATCTAGATAATGACTACACAAAACTTGCATGCCATGGAGAACTGGGAGCACAAAACGCCCAAAGATTTTCTTTTCACCAACTAGTCTAAAAGTATGAATGAAATCACAGTACTACTCAAGTAAAACAATACTTGTTTCACTAGAACACCATGGAGTCAAGAGAAGATTCTTCCCCCACACCACTCACCAAAATAGGAAATCAAAGAAAAGTACATTTCTCCAACAAACTTGCTCTATCCCTTGTATTCCTTCTCTCAGAAAATGGCACTATCATTTAGATGTCAAAATTATAAACTTGGCCATCGTTCTTAACTCCTTCCTCCCACCTTCCTTCCTTCCTTCATTCAGTCACCAAAGACTGTGGATTCTATCTCTGAAATAGTTGTTAAATCCATCTGTTTCTGTATCTCCAAGTCTGGACTGCACCAATTCTATTCTCCCTGCCTACTATCTATTCTCCACAACATAACCAAAATTATCTTTCTAAAATGCTCGTCTTTTCATGTCACTCCCTTGTTTAAAATCCATTTCTTTAGTTTTAAGAGTTTTAAAATTCCAAATACTTAAGGAGAAGAACAAAAGCAGTGACAAACTTTCAAGAGTCAGGTATCATGAATATATACTTGGGAAAGGGCCAAAAGAAAAAAATCTGGATTAGTAAAATGTCAGGAGGAGGGAGAAGAGCAGCAGTGGGGACCAGGCTGTGATTAAAGTCAATGCTAAAATTAAAGATGGCAGAAAAACTATTTTTTAAAGTGAGTAAATTGCCTTGGTGGCACATTAAAATCACAATATTCAAACAATCATTTATATTAGATTTTTCAGTTCAGTAAATGTTTAATAGAACTCCAAATATATGGAAGGCTTTGGAATTTCCACTTATTTCCAATAAGCCTCCAGCCCAAAGACTTGCTACAATTCCATTCCCCCAATAACCTACTCTCAAGACAACACCTTCTCCACCTTCATTCAAAAACAGAGTTACAAAGTATTTATGGATAGAATAATATGTGTGAGTTTTTTGTTTTTGTTTTTTTAAAGAGAGGGAGAGATGGGAAGAGGGGCAGAGAGGAAGGAGAGAGAGAATCTTAAGCAGGCTCCACACCCAGAGCAGAGCCAAACGGAGGGCTCAATCTCACAACCCTGAGATCATGACCTGGGCCAAAATCAAGAGTCAGACACTAAACCGACTGAACCACCCAGCCGCCCCTGTCTGAGATTTGCTTTAAAATAATTCTGGGAAGGGAGCTAGTTGAGGGAGAGGAAACATAAACCAAGATTGGCAAAATGTTGATATGCAGAAGGTGGCTGATGGGTATGTCAGAGTTCATGGGTTAATTATACTATTGTCTTTATTTTGTGTATTTTTGAAATTTTTCTGTAGTAAGTAAAACAAACCTAAAACAAAAGCCACACAAAAAATTACAAGAAAAATGATCCAATACTAAAAACATAATGCTTTTCTCATTCAATAAGGTTTCATACAGGACAGGTGGGTAGACTTTCACATTTCAGGAATCACTTTGATACGACTTTGAACCACAATCGGAAAGGTTATTCTTTCAAATTCATTTGTGGAACAGAAAGATTTATACCAAAGTTTGAGAAACTGTAAGACAAATCAAAATTTATTTTTTGGTAACAGATTCTGCAACTAAATATAGAAAACCATATTTACTTTAAGAAAACTTTAGTACCACACTTCCATTCTTTGTTCCTAGACCCATTACCAAAAAAAAGGTTTCTTACAGTTACTATCTATTTCACAAATAATTGATTTTAAACAGTCCTGGTCTATATTAGAGGATAGACTATAGGGCATTTTGTACTTCCAATAATAAAGTTTTTATGAATATGATACTACTGTTCCTTTTACGTCTAAAACTAACCTTGGCTTGGCCACACTGCCCTACAGAAGGGTTTCTTAACTTCGGCACCCCTGACATTTTGGACCGGATAATTCTTTGTTGTAGAGTGCTGTCCAGTATGTTTAGAAATATCCCTGGCCTTGGGGGGCCTCGGTGGCTCATTTAGTTAAGCGTCTGGCTCTTGATTTTGGCTCAGGTCATGATCTCAGGGTCATGAGATTGAGCCCCACATCAGGCTCCCCNCTCAGCAGGAAGTCTACTTGAGATTCTTTCCCTCTCCCTCTGCACCTCCCCCTTTCCCAGCTCGTGCGCATTCTCTCTCTTTCTAAAAATAAGTAATAATAATCTATTTTAAAAAAAGAAAGAAATATCTCTGGCCTCTAGCCACTGATGTCAGTAGAACTACCACCGCCCCCCTTAGTTGCTGACAACCAAAATGCTCCAAACACTGCCAAATATCTCTTGGGGGGGCAAAATTACCTCCTATTGAGAACCACTACCCTACAGCAATTAGTACTATTTCTTAGTTGCTTGTTTAAAAAATAATCTTATTTAGCTTCATAAATACATTTCCCTAATCTAAAACAGTGAGACATCCTGGAATGTGTGTATATATTGCTATCATTTCATATGGGAACACATTCCTAGTCACAGAATTATAGAAGCATCTTAAATTATCTACTTTGGTGTTCTCAGTGGGGACCACAGTCCAGATCTGCGGCTATGTATTCAAGAGTTTAGAAGTTCTCTATAAGGAATTTTAAATTTTATGCCTTTATCACTGATAATCTTTGAAAATTTGGATCATCTGAATGAAACTGAGAGTTGCTAGGATATTTGTGTGCCCACATTTGTGTTTACCAACACATGAAGTCATCAGTTTCCCCTTACTATCTTAAGCTAATGAGAAAAGCAGAGGCAGCAATATAGTTGAGCCAGTAGAGGCCAAATGATATCATGATGCACCAAATAAAAGATCTTCAATAGTTTTAGTAAAAATAATGTATTAGGAGAATTAAATTATCATCTCATGCACAGTAGTCCAGGTGGCCAATGCAAAAGAACCTACAGATAGCAAGGAATAACATATTCATATTAGAAGCAGCATTTTAGTTTCAGCAAACCATTATCATTCATTATATTAATGTTGTTGGTTTTGCAGTTTTGTTTATACTTCATCTGTTTTGATTTATAGCTCTACATGGATGCAGCAAAGGGAACTTCTATGTAACTTTATGTTTGTCTGGGGCGCCTGGGTGGCTCAGTCAGTTAAGCGTCTGCCTTCGGCTCAGGTTATGATCCCAGGATCCTGGGACTGAGCCTTGCGTTGGGCTCCCTGCTCAGCAGGGAGTTTGCTTCTCCCTCTCCCTCTGCCTACTTGTTCTCTCTCTCTCCCTCCCAAATAAATAAATAAATAAATCTTTAAAAAATTTAAAAATAACTTTATGTTTGTCCCAACACTAGAGTTATGTATGTAATTAAAAGCAACAATTTAGTTTAAATCAATACTTGGAATATTTGTCCCTCTTAAAGGATCTGCAGATTACTCAAATTTGAAAATTACTGATCTTGTCCAATGCCTTCATTCTACACAGAAGAAACTACAATCCAGTGATATTATAGTAATTTGTCCAAACACCTAATCACTGGCAAAGAGGGCAAAGAGAACATTACAACTATAGGTCTATTCATGCACCAATTGTTATCATATACCTTGATTTCTTGTATAAATAACATAAGTAAACATAATTCAAAATGTTTTCTTTTCACATACCATATTCTAAATTAAACTTATAAATAGGGAACCAAAATAAATCAGCATTAGAGATACACTATAAACAGACTATAGCAGTGTATTACTGCATATGTATTTCCCAGAAAATAAGACTAGGTAATCACTCTATTGAAAAACTTAGAAGAGTATATAGATGTTACCCTCCATCATGGAGGGACCAATTCAATACTGCAATCCCAAACTTCATAAGTCATCTTGGCATTTAAGAAGTTGCTTAAACATTGCATTTTTTGTGTAATCATGAAACATTAGAAAATTTTTCCAACTATAAGGAAATTGTTACATTACCTATGGTATATTCATATAATGAACACTTGAGTAAAGATAGTGACTATTTATTAAATGATATTGTATATGAGATTTTGTGTTAAATGTGTTATATGACCTCATTTACTCTTCACAACAATCCTATAACTTATCTCCACTTTACAAATGAGGCTTATTTACCAAGTTGTGTAAGTGTTAAGCTGAAAAGTCCAGAATCAAAGTCTGATTCCAGATTCTAAACTGAAGCTAATGAAAAACAGATACATATTAAAATTCTAAGTGAATGAAAAGACATTCAATGTAATGCTATGTAATAAAAAGTCTTGAAAACAACAATTACAGAAAAAGTCAGAAAAGCTCTATACCAAAGTATTAACAGTGAATATATCACTGGGTCTTATTTTCACATATCTGTATTTCCTAATTTATTTGCAGTGAATAAATATAGCTTGTTAAACAACAGAATCTTTTATTGATTCAAGTCAAACAAGCCAACAGACTAGACTGTGCAACGTAGTCACCATGGCAGTTTTAGCAACAAGACCCCCATGCTCTAGTTACAAATTATGACTTAGGCTCCCAAGAATTTAAAAATAAGAAATCTTCCTTTCTCTATTTCTTACACTAGGTAGTCTCATCCAGAGAGGATTTGCCTACAAGTAAGGAAAAAGAAGTACATCATTTTATAAACTGTTGTTTTCACGTATCAATGCTTAACATCTTTTCATGTGATGATTACTTAATACACGGCAGTTTTCATAAAGCTTACCCATGACACAATTTGAGAATTATGCAGGAAATTTAACAACTGCATTAAACATTAATCAGTTTCAAAAAAAATACTGTATTTGTGAAACTAAATGGTTAATCATTTAAAGGGAACATTCCTTTCACTATGCTTTTAAAATCCATTTACTTCTGAAAGAAGCCTGTATTTGTTCAAAACACAAGGCTTAGGTAAGCCTGTAATGACACAAATTATTAGCTCTTAATAATTTTATTTTAGTTCTTTGTTTTGAAGCAACGATGTAAGCAATCACATTGGTAATAGACAATGAAAAGGAAGGCACTGATTAGGTAATGTGAATAGCTATGGAATTATTTGTGTGAAATTTATAAACCTTTCTGCTCGGATCTACTCCTCATTTCACAATCAGAAACAGAAGACAAGTGACATTACATAACCGTAGTGCCAATAGCTAGGACATAAAACTATGAAGTCGCTTAATACTCAAAAATAAAAGCCAAGTTTTTCCTTAAGCAAAAATCAAAGTACTCAGAAATTACAAATATTTTATTATCACTAGAATGCCTTCACCACACAGTTACAGTAAGTCAGGTCTTCCTTGTTTTATTAGTTTCCTATTGTCTTTGTAATAAATTTCATAAACTCAGTGGTTTAAAACAATACATTTATTCTCATGCAATTCTGGAGGCCAGAAATTCTAAATGAGTCTCACTGGGCTAAGTCAAGTCAAGGTTCTAGAGGCTCTGAGAGGAGAATCCCTGTCCTTACCTTTTTCAGCTCCTAGAGGTCACCTGCGTTCCTTGGCTCATGACTCCTTCCTCACATTCCAACCTCATGCTTGGGACATCTTATCTCCTACTACTAACTCTCATCTCCTGTCTCCCTATAATCGTAAGGACCCTTGTGATTATATTAGATTCAAATAGATCATCCAAAATAATCTCCCATCTCAAGATCCTTAAACACAATATCCAAAGAAAGAAAATAATCCATGTGGAAAGCACTACATATTTCCTACGCTTGGTTGGTGCATGTCTTTGGAAAAACAATTTGGCCAAAGAGTTCAAGAGTAGCAAAGATCTGTGACTCAACAGTGAGGTGTGCAACTACATTGCTATCAAGTCTCTGGAAGTAATGAAACTAAGTATTTCACTTCTGCTAGCTCATGCCTATAGGCTTTCTCTATTTGATAAGAAGTAAGGGCAAAAAAGGGCAACCTTATGGGCCAACCTTGTTATGAGCTAATCACAGATACCCTGGATCCAAAAAATACTTTGTTGCATTCCACATCCAATAAGGCCCAAGGACAAATAGCTCTGTATTTTCAGCTATACAGGTATAATGGGAAACAGTGAACAATACATCCTCTCAGTATTTGCTATACATTCTGCACCAGCTTGTGACATACATAACATATAAAAACTCAATTAAAAAATTATTGAGCGTTTTCCCATCTTACACTATCCTTTTGTGTGGGCATTCAATAAAGAACATAATAGAGTGTCATTAAATAGCTTATAAATGGGCTGTGTTATCTAACTTTGTAAATAAATGGTAAGAAACTTTAGATACTATCAATCCATCTTCCTCCAGGCTAGCCACAGCTGTAGTAGTACTAAGACACGGCTTAAACTGAATTTGAATCCTTTCACTTTCACTATGGCAACTATCTGCTATCCAAAGAAGGTGATATTATAATTAAGACTTCTTTAATCCTAGCATTTTAAAAGGCACTTAGCCTAGTTCACATAAGCAAAATACCCTACATTAGATCAGAAAGTACTTTGTTTCTACCAACATGTTAGACCAGATAAACTAAAAACTCTCATACCACGAAAATGGACAAATGCTGGTTAACAATATAAAAATACCTTCTAAAATGCATAATTGAACACAAAGAAAAACAAAGAAAAAATCCCCACGGGCCTAAAAATGAATTGAGAAATGAAAACCAAAGCCCCAGAGGAAGTTCCCTGGTCTGGGTAATCTACAGGCTTGGGTTTTAGAACTCCCCACCCCAGGGTGGGCTACATCAAAATTAAAAACTGTGCATCAAAGGACACACCCAAAACAGTAAAAAGGCAACCTATGGAACTGAAGAAAATCTTTGCAAATCTATGTCTCGTAAAGAGTTAAAAAAAGAACTCATGTAACTCAATAACAACAACTGAGAATCCAAACAACTCAATTCAATAATGGACAAAGGACTTAAGTAGACATTTCTCCAAAGATATACAAATGGCCAAAAAGCACGTGAAAAGATGCTGCACATCACTAAGGAAATACAAATCAAAGCCACGTGAGATACCACCTCACACTCATTAGGATGACTACTATTAAAAATAATAAGTACTGGGGCACCTGGGTGGCATAGTCAGTTATGTGTCCCACTCTTGATTTCAGCTCAAGTCATGATCTCAGGGTCGTGAGACTGAGACCCACATTAGGCTCTGCACTGAGCTTGGAACCTGCTTAAGATTCTCTCTTCCTCTCCTTCTCCTCCCCTGCTCATGCACGGTCTGTCTCTAAAAAATAATAAGTGTTGACAAGGATGTGGAGAAATTGGAACACTTGCACACTATTGGTGGGAATATAAAAAGTGTACAGCTGCTATAGAAAACAGTATAGTGGTTCCTCAAAAAATTAGAAATAGAACTACCATATGATCCTGCAATCCCACTTCTGGCTATATACCCAAAAGAAATAAAAACTCAAAGAGATATTTGCACATCCATTTTCACAGTAGCATTATTCACAATAGCCAAACTGTGGAAATAACCTAGTTTTCCATCAACCGATGAGTAGATAAATAAAAAGAGGTATATACATATAATGGAATATTATTAATCCTTAAAAAGGAAGGAAATTCTGACATATGCTATAACATGGAACTTGAGGACATTAAGTGAAATAAGCCAGTCACCAAATGACAAATATTGTATTATTCCATTTATACGTGATATGTACTCAAATTCATATATATAGAAAGTAGAATAGTCGTTGAGGGAAGCCAGCAAGAAGGAGGAATGGGGAGTTGTTTTGTTGCTTAATGGGTATAAAGTTTCAGTTTTGCAAGATGAAAAAAAGTTACATTTTATCACAATTAAAAATAAAAAACAAAACACCAGCAACGGGCTAGAGACAAAAATTTGAGCTATAAAAGATAAGGTTATAACTAAGATCCTCCCATAAAGCAAGGAAACTTGAAGTGCTATATACTCAATGAAGGAATGAATTATAAGGAATTTATTCATACCACAGGAATATGATAAGGAATTATATCTTTAATTTAGCCTCTATTCAAATACTACATAAACACTCTCAAGCTGAGAAACATACTAAGTGGTGCTGAGACACAATAACCTTGGACACTCAGAAAAATCAAACTCAATATATCTCTGGAGACAAAACCCTCAACCCACACTACACAGAATTACTACATATAAAAACCCAGGGAAAATAAGTTTATCATTCAAAAAACAAAACACCTGAGAAAATAATCCATCACAGATAACGTTAGACAATTAACCCCAAGCATTTTGGATACTAAAACCATTAGATACAGACTATAAAACATATTTGTTTAAGATGAATAGAGACAGGGGCACCTGACTGGCTCAGTCAGCAGAGCATGCAACTCTTGATCTTGGGGTTGTGAGTTCGAGTCCCACATTGAGTGTAGAAATTACTTAAAAATAAAATCTTTTAGGGGCACCTGGGTGGCTCAGTCGTTAAGTGTCTGCCTTCCGCTCAGGTCATGATTGAGCCTCGCATCGGGCTCCCTGCTCAGTGAGAAGCCTGCTTCTCCCTCTCCCACTCCCTCTGCTGGTGTTCCCTCTCTCACTGTGTCTCTGTCAAATAAATAAATAAAACCTTAATATAAATAAATAAATAAACATGAATACAGACAAAAAAATTTGAAAAACTTTTGAAGACTATGAAAATTATAGGCATATTTGAACAAAAGCCTAATAGAGCTTCTAGAAATGAAAACTAGTAACTAAAATGTCAAATTCACGGTTCAAATAGCACATGAGACACAACAAAGAATCAGTAAATCAGAAGTCAGATATAAAGAATTATCCAGGATGCAGAAGAAAAAAATATAGAAAGCTTTCAAAAAAAGAATGAAATGAAAAGTACCATACGTTAATAGATGATCCACAGAAACACAAGAGTGATAATGGGGGAAAAAATAACATTCAAAGGGATATTTGATTAAGAATTTTCCAGAAATGATAAAAGACATGAATCCTCAGATTCAGGTACCATATAAGTCCCAAAATAATAAATAAAAACAAATCTACATGTAGATAAATGACTGTGAAGTAGAAGAAACAAAAAAGAGAACAGAGTAAAATAAACTAGAGCACATGAAAAGATATAACTAGTTCCTAAGGAAATGCAAATTAAAACCACAATGAAATACCACACCACACCCATTAGCATAGCTATTAGTGAAAACAAACCAAAAAAACCCAAAAAACAAAAAACAAAACAACCCAAAAAACAGAAAATAACAAGCATTGGCAAGGATGTGGAGAAATTGGAACACTTCCGCACTGCTGGTGGCAATACAAAATGGTGAGGCCACTGTGGAAAACAATACAGTGTTTCCTTAATAATTTAAAAGCAGAATTACCATATGATCCAGCAACTGCACTTCTAGGTATGTATCTTAAAAAAACTGAAAACGAGGACTCCAACACTAATTCGTACAACAGTGTTCACAGCAGCATTATTCACAATAGCTAAAAGGTGGAAAGAACCCAAATATCCACTGATGGATAAACAGAATGTGGCATATAAATACAATGGAATATTATCAGCCTTAAAAAGGAAGGAAATTCTGATACAGCCACAACATAGATAAAACTTGGAAATATTTTGCTAATGAAATAAGTCAGACACAAAGGGACAATTATATGATTCCACTGATATGAGGTACCTAAAATAGATACAGAGATTCAGAGAGATAGAAAGCAGAAGAGTGGTTACCAGGGGCTGGGGCAAGGCTAATGAGAAATTATTGTTTAATAGACAGAGTTCCTGTTTGCAATGATAAAAAAAGGAGTTCTGGAGATGGCAGTGATGGTTGTACAACCATGTGAAAGTACTTAATGCCACTGAACTACTTAAAAATGGTTAAGATGGTGAATTTTGTTATGTGTATTTTACCACACACACACACACATACACACACACACACAAAACCCAAAAACCTTAGAGAAAAAATATGGTGACTTTCAAAGAAACAACAGACTTACACAAGATGTGTGAGCGAAATGGAATAACATCATCAAAAGGCTAAGATAAAAGTAATCATCAACCTAAAATTCTACCCACAACTAAATCATCATTAAAGGATAAACAAAAATGAAAACATTTTCACAAGAACACAGAATGAGAGAGTTTACTACAAACATGCCCTAAGAGAAAGAACTACTAAAAACTGTACTTCAAAAGAAGAAAATTGAACCTAAAAAGAAAAGAGTAGAAAAGAACAAAGATACTGGCAAAGACTGGGCTACATCTAAGCCAGTGTTAGATAAAAAACAGTAATAACAACAACAATTAACTTGGAAGAATAAAATGTGAAATTAAAAACAAGATAAAAAGAATATCTTATGGGGCTCCTGGGTGGCTCAGTCAGTCAAGCGTCCAACCCTTGATTTTGGCTCAGATCATGATCTCCGGGTTGTGAGACTGAGCCTCACGTTGGGCTCTGCACAAAGTGTGGAGCCTGCTTAAGATTCTCTCTCTCCCTGTGTTTTTCCACCTTCTTTGTCCCTCTATATATTTAAAAAAAAAAAAATTTTTTTTTTGTATGACAGAGGAGTAAAATCATTCTAAAGTTTCTGGACTGTATGAAAGAAAGGTAGAGATATTGATTAGCATGTTAAAATTATAATGGAAAATATTAATATATATAAACCACATAACTTCCAAATTCATAGAGGAGAAAATGAGAATAAAGAAACATTTTCAGAAGAATTAGCATAGAAAAAGTAGAGTCAATACAAAGCAAGATGATAAAAATAAACACAAATGGAGACAACTTCTAAAATGCCAACTTGAGGAGTTCTATGGATCATCTACCCAGCAAAACGATACAACTGGTGAAAACTATAAAACGAAAAACTAACCAACAGTTTAAAATTTCTGGAAATTGTCCTAAAAGTATTTAGCAAATTAAAGAATATTTATTCAAGAAAATCTACGAAATCTCTGTGAGACCAGCAAAAATCTGTGGAATTTGAGCCACAACCTGCTCCTCTTCCACCCTTCCCTGAGATCAGCATGATGGTAGCTCTACTCTGGGTGAATGTAACCAAGAAGGTAGGCCTTCCTCTGCCCCCAACTCCCAATTAAAGACTATGGTATCTGCCTAAAAGGAGCAGTCTCCTATGAGAAGCATTTCTCATAACTTCTATCTCCGTTGCAGAAGCTCTAAAGAGGCAAGAGCCTCCAAGAGGTCTAGGGGTTCACTTCTTCCACTCAGCCCCCATTCATAGGAAGAAGTTCTACCACAGCAGGCAGGCCAAGAACACTGGGATCCGAACTGCCCTTACCCCAATTTGCTCATAGAGTGAAGTTTCCACAAGAGAAGAAGCTGAAAAGACCAAGCAGGAGTGTCATTCCAAGAGAAGGGGCTGCTATCTTCACTCTCAGCTCAAGGGCAGTAACAGAAGTTTAGTCCAAAGGTAGAGGCAGGCCAAAAGGAAAGAGAGAAAGAGAGTGCTGAAGCTCTTCCCAAGGGAAATGACTATTTAGAACCTACTGCGGGGGAAGTTCAAGCCTTAAGGAGCTACAGAAAACAGAGATTTTTGTAGTAAGCAATTATGAGACTATGCGAGTAGCAAGCTAAATCACAGAACAGCTAGAATTTTACCAGGGAGAATCAAGGAAAGAGACAACCAAGAACACTCCTCCTGAGTTGAGAACAAACCTCAAAGGTTGGCCTCAAAACTACCCCTGCAACGAGGCCCAAATTTAATTTCATCAGCCTGTGGGAAAAATTCATGCCACAAGCATTACTGATAACAATAAAGCAATCAGCTGGCAATTAGTGGAGGCTAACAGCTGGGTGTGATACCTAAAGAGGCAGACAGCTTTACAGAGAATAAGGAAACCAAAACCATCATCATCTTAGGATGATTCTGCTTACACCAAACTGTGACCTCTGAAAAACAGTATTAGAAGCTACATACTGCAGAAGAAATAAACTTCACCAAAATGGTCCAGCAAAGTCACTAAACAAACAAACTAGCAAGTGACAACATCCAGCTTGGTCCATGTGTGGGAACTGGGGAATCAGCATCCTCAGCTGCTACAATATGTTATTTAAAATGTCCAGTTTTTAGATGGCCAACAGACACATGAAAAGATGCCCAACCTCACTCGTCATCTGGGAAATGCAAAACTACAATGAGATATCACCTGACACCTGTCAGAATGATTAAAATCAACAACACAAGGATGTAGAGAAAGAGGAACCCTCTTACACTGTTGGTGGGGATGCAAACTGATACAGCCAGCGTGGAAAACAGTATGGAGGTTCGTCAAAAAATTAAAAGTAGAATTACCATATGATCCAGTAATTCCACTACTGGGCAATGACCCAAAGGACACAAAAACACTAATTTGAAAAGACAGATGCACCCCTATGTTTACTGCAGTGTTATTTACAATAGCCATATTATGGAAACAACCCAAATGTCCATGGATAGATGAATGGATAAGGAACATGTGGTGTACACACACACACACACACACACACACACACACACACACTGGAATACTACTCAGCCATAAAAAAGAATGAAATCTTGTCATTTGCAACCACATGGATGGATCTAAAGGATATAATGCTAAGTGAAATAAGTCAGAGAAAGATAAATGTCGTATGATTTCACTCATATGTGGCATTTAAGAAACAAAACAAAGAAAAAAGAGACAAGCAAAAAAGCAGACTCTTAAATATAGAGAACAAACCGGTGGTCACTAGAGGGGAAGTAGGTGGGGAGTGGGTGAAATAGATGAAGGGGATTAAGAGTATACTTATGATGAGCACTCACTAAGGTACAGAATTACTGAATCACTATATTGTACACCTGAAACTAATATAACACTCTGTTAATTCACTGGAATTAAAGTAAAAACTTTAAAAACTTTTTTTAAAACAGCTCACAATTCTGTACACTAGTACCCCTCATCTACTTTCTCATCAAACAGAAATTATCATTAAGATACAGACATGATTTTAAATAATGAAAATTCTGAAGTTGAGAAGTACAATAATCAAGAGGAAAAATTCATTACAAACACAACCATAAATATGAATTGGCAGAAGAATCAGCAAAGTTGAACATGATGAATAGAGATTATGCATCAGAAGAACAGAGAGAAAAAGAATATACACATATGAACAGCCTCAGAGAAAAGTAGAAAGCTATTAAGCACAGCAACATACACATAATGAGAGTAGAGGAGAAAACTTTTTTCAGTAGAGAAAGGAACAAAAAAACATATTCAAAGAAATAATGGCTAAAAACTTTCCAAATATGATTAAACAATCTACATATCTGAGAAGTTCAACAAAACTCCATGCAGGAAAACAAAAAGTAATATTATACATACACAAGATATATCACAGTTAAAATCTTAACGTCCCAAGAGAAAAAACAGCTCCTCATTCACAAGGAAATCCCCAAAAGATTAACAGCAAATTTCTCATCAGAAATAACAAAGGCTATGAGGCACCTGGGTGGCTCAGCCAGCTGAGCGTCGGACTCTTGACTTCGGCTCAGATTATGGTCTCAGGATCGTGGGACAGAGCCCCACGTCACAGAGTCTGCTTGAGATTCTCTCTCCCTCTCCCTCTGTGCCTTCCCCCTCAAGCTCTCTGAACAAATAAATTTAAAAAGCTTCTTAAAAAAAAAAAAATAATGAAGGCTAGAAAGCCGTGGGATGACATATTCAAAGTGCTGAAATTTAAAAAAAAATTGTCAACCAAGAATTTTAAATTCAGTAAAACAATCTTTCAAAATGAAGGCAGAGAAAAACATTGCAAGATAACAAAAACTAGAAGAATTCATTGCTAGCAGACCTGCCTTACAAGAAATAGTAAAGGATACTATTTAGCCTGAAAGCACATGACCCTCAAAGTAATTCAAATCTACATGAAAAAAAATCAAAGAGCTTCAGTAAGGATAATTACATGGTTATAAAATATAGTATAAATGCCTATTTCTTTATTTCTATTAGCTATTTTAAAAGCAGTTGAATAAAACAATACATATATAATTATATTATTAAGATTATATATTCACGGATGTAATATATTTGATAATAACAGCATAAAGTGAGTCAACAGCAACAAGTTTGTACGGAGTAAGGGAATGACACCAAAAGGTTACTTAAATTCACAGAAACAAATGAAGACAACAAATGCTAAATAAGAAGGTCTAAAATAAAAAATTTTATAAACTCTGTACTTGCTCTCCAGTCTTCTCTCAGCCTCTTTAAAAGGTATAAAATTATATTTAGTAATAATTATAACACTGTTAGCTTTGAAATATACATAGCTATAAAATGTGCAGCTGACCCTGAAACAAGAGGGTTAGGGGTGCCAACCATCCCCCCCAGTGGAAAATCTGTGTATAACTTTTGGCTCCCCAAAAACCTACTAATAGCCTCCCATTAATTGGAAGCCTTACTAATAAATGAATAGTCAATTAACACATATTTTGTAATGTTGTATGTCTTATACACTCTATTTTTACAATAAAGCAAGGTAGAGAAAAGAAAATGTTATTTTAAAAAATCATAAGGAAGAGAGAATACATTTACAGTACTAGATGTATATTTATTGAAAATAATCTGCTATAAGTGGACTCATGAGTTCAAACTCATGTTGTTTAAGGGTCAACTCCATAATAATAACAGCATAAAAGGAGAAAAGGAAATGGAGGTAAATAGGAGTACACTTTGACACTTTACTGGAGTTAAGGTAGTACAAATCTGAAGTAGATTGTGCTAAGATAAGCCATAGGACACTCAGTAAGAAAATAATTTTTTAAAAAAGTGAAAAAAATCATCAGAGGAATTAAAATGTTACACTAGAAAATATTCAGATAATGCGGAAGAAAGCAGTACAGGATAAACAGGGGAACAGAAAAATAAGACATCACATGCTCGGCCATAAAACTACCAGCAGTAAATTTAAACAAGATAACAAGATTGAAACCAAGGAAGGATGCTCTCTGACCGTAAGAGAATGAAATTAGAAATCAGTAACTGAAGGAAATTTGGGAAATTTAGAACAGAAGATATTCTGGGATGAATGAAAACGAGGACACAACATAACAAAACTTATGGAATATAAAGTGGTGCTCGGATGGAAATTTATAGCTGTAAGCGCCTTACATTAAAAAAGATATCAAAACTCAATAATCAAATCTTTTACCTTAAGACCACAGAGTGTATGATTCTATTATAGATGTGTCCAGAGTAGGTTAATCTACAGACAGGAAGTAGACTTTTGGTTACCTAGGACTGGGAGGATTGGGGAAAATAGGCAGTGACCGATAATGGGCATGAGGTTTCCTTTTGGGGTGATGAAAATGTTCTAAAATTGACTGTGGTCATGGTTGTACAACCCTACGAATACACTAAAAACCAATTAATTGAACACTTTAAATGGGTGAATTGTATATTTTGTAATTACAACTCAATACAGCTGTTAAAATGAACACACTCAAATACATAATAAATACAAACAAACATACAGCACATTTCAACAATACTAAGACTTTTTTTCACATTTTTACATCTTTGAAATCAAAATGCATCTACCTTCAATGGAATCTCTGAGAGCAAAGCAGCAATTGTGACATAGCTGTCATTGCCTGTGCAAGCAGGAACTTGGTTTTCTCTTCAGTTTCTGATCAACTGCAACCTCTTAATTTCCTTCAACAAACCACTGTAATGTTCATCTAAAGAAGAAGGGTCCTTTTGTCGTTTGGACATTCCACTGACACTAAGATCAAGAAAGTGCCAGCATCAAAAGGTGCAGAATATGTGTTAGGAACTTGGAAGAGAACTCTAGAGACAATATTGGAGCATTCTCTAAAAACACACGATGGGGGCCTGAGTGGCTCAGTCAGTTAAGTGGCTGACTGTTGATCTCAGCTCAGGTCTTCATCTCAGGGTTGTGAGTTCAAGCCCTATCTTGGGCTCCATGTTGGGTGTGGAGTTTACATGTATACACACATACATACATACAAACACAAGGATAACTTCATATGGAAAAACATAAATATCCACAACTCTAGAGTAAAAGAATGATTCACAAGACGGGCTCTAGAATATGAAGACATTTTAAGGTTACCCAAAGCAATTTATTTCATTTATATATTCCTTTTTATATGTGTCTAAGAGTGATGTGTAATTTTTAAAAATATCTAGGGGCGCCTAGGTGGCTCAGCTGGCTGAGCATCTGACTCTTGATTTCAGCTCAGGTCTTGATCTCATGGTTGTGAGTTCAGGCCCCACGCTGGGCTCCACACTGGTCATGAGCCTACTTAAAAAAGAAAATCTAAATAAAATTTTCAGTAAGTACAACATTAAAATATTGCATGACAAAGTATTATGTCATAGTTTAATCGTATTTTTTTCTAACTGCAACATAAATGGTGTGTCTTATAACTGACGGCACTAATATATAGTATATTAGCAACAACAATCAGTGTGAGTAAACTAAATTCATCATTTAAGAGCTGAAATTATCATATTGCTAACTCAGTTCCTACAATGCATACAGTTCAAGATAGATTTGCCTAATTCTAATTTATTGGAATTCTAACATAAACTGAGAATTCCTAAATTCACTGATTATACATAGGTTTTTAAATCAACAAACACATTACCAGACTCCTTTGTAGAGAAATTCTTCAGAACCTTATTTTATTGACTATAAAGTACATTTTTAAAGAAGACATGTCTATCTTGCAATCTGACAGGAGAGGTAAATTATTAAAATGCCAAACTGACTTCATAGTCAAGTAGCTTCATTTAAGAAGATCTAGGATTTCAGAGACAGAATTTAAGAAAGATTTCACAGCAATTTTATTTTGTGTAGAAACAAACTCAATTTTTTTTAAAGTACAAGTCATTTTTTTTTTCTTCTCTAGTTCAAAAACTGACTACTCTTTATTCCCAACCCCCCTTTTTTTCCCCTTGGAAACTTTTCACTCTAAAAGACAGTATAAGTCATTTTACTACGATATTTTCTACATTCCCTTAGAGGTTGTTTTTAAAGTTGATCTGCTCATCTAACATGTGCCTAAATTAAAACCTAACAGCCTAAACTTTTATATAAATATCAAAACATGCCTGTCCAAGTCTACAAAAATCTTCTTGAGATTTTGCTAAGAATTGCATTAAACAATTCATTTTGGAAGATTAAAAAGTTAGAGCCTAACAAAATGAAAATGAAACAATCAGTAATAATCTCTCCCAAAATTAAATAGATTTCTGTTCATTCATATATTCTCTTTTAAATCCTAAAATAACTCTAAAATTTTATTTTAGGGTAAGAAAACCAAGATGATAAATTTTACAGGTCAGAAAACTAAACTTTAGAAACCTTGCGATTTGATCAAAGTCACTAAAAAGGGCGGGGGGGGGGCAGATTCAGCACTCAAACATAAATCCTGAATCCTTTATTTTTATCCTTTATAAATTCATCAGAACCTAATATACCAGGGAAAAAAGAGCTGAAAAGAACTGATTTGATACTAAACTCACTAATACAGTCAAATCAAAATAGATATTCCTCTCATAAGACTTCCAACTAAAACTTCTTTTTGAACAAGAAAGAATTCATGTGGTGCTTTATAATCTCTGGGTCTTTATCCTGTGTCTCTATTTTCTTCTCTGTAAATTGCAAGTAATATTTTCCTGAGGAAACTCCAGAGCTAAAAGGACCATTACAGATGGCAGAAGAAAACTTTTAATTTAGAAATCCCTAAAGTCCTAAATCAAAGTAATCCATTACAATAATCAATAAAAAGACATAAAATAATTTGAGTTTGAAATAAATACTACTTCTTCCATATAAAAATCTAACTAATCTACAATGATAGAAGCAGGTCAAGTGTAGTGGGTAGCCGCAGGTAGAAGAGATTGCCTGCAAACAGCACAAGGGAACTTTTTGGAGTGATGAAAATATTCTACCTATCTGCTTGATTATGGTGGTGGTTATATGGATATACACACATCAAAACTCAGTAACTGCACATTTTAGTTCATTGTATGATAAATTATACCTCAATAAAGTTTATTTAAAAAGGAACAGAAGACCCAGAATTGAGACCAGGCCCTACAGAGTTTTACCCCAACAAGAACCATCTTTCCTGAATACCATTTTCATACCCACTGGTCCTTGGAAAAGTGTTCAATGAGCATATTTAAATCAGAAGAAATAGAGTTGTTAAAACACAGAAGTTCATCTGAAGAACCACAGAATGTTCAATAACTTCGTTCTCAATCCTAATTGATCAGGAAGTACCAGAAATATTAGGACCAGAAGGGCATGAAGTAATATCTAACCAGTTTTACAGAGAGACAAACAGAAGTACTGGGAAATGGACTATCATCCTGAAAGTTCAGTTTTATGTTCTAGCTACAGAATTCTGACATCTCCTAAAAGAACATCTGAAAAAAGAGAATTATTTTTGAAACTAGTTGAGGGTAAGACTGAAAAGTACTAGAGGGTCTGAGGAGTCCAAGCAGCCCTAAACTACAGATTGCTAATTTATGAATATCTAAACGTAATGAATAAACACAGGCCTTGGGCTTCTTGCATATTTGATACCTAGCAACATTGAGAGGCCATCCAAAAAGACATATTTGATCGGCAGAGACTGTGGCAAGCCTTGGTTTTACCATATATTAATAATGCTAATTAATGGCTAAGGCTGGGTTTAATCTACCTGACATTCGAGAAAATCTTGTTGTACTCTTCCTATTGAACATAAAAATGAAAGGGAAAAGAATGACATAAAAGGTATTCTGAATTTCCAACCTTCTCTTAATTTTATTCCAATGGAAATAAACTTTAAGAAATGAAAAATAATAGTTTAGATTATTTTTATTCTAGAAAGTTTTAGACCTTCTGTAAGCTTTCACCAGAGGTGAAGAAAGGGATTCCTTATTTTTGATGAAGTCATTTGCTTTTAATATTTGCAACAGAAAGCCCTACGGGTTACTAAAATAATCTTTTAAACCTAAGACACATCCTGGGAAATAATAACTTTCCAAGAGGAGCTGGCATAAGGCAGAACAAAAGGCTAATAAACTTTTCCTTCCCTCCTACTCATTACCCTCTCCCATCATCTCTCATCTTTTACAGTACCTCTAAGGAAACCATCTGCAGATTTTGCAACCTTATGAACAAAATTCTTTTCACTAATACATTTGTAAGTGGTCAGTCTAATTAACAATAGACTGAGTTTTTGGGCAAAGCACAGTATTTTCATTGAGACCTTTGTTCTCTAGGCCCTAATATCTAAATCTTCCTAAAGGCAACAATCACATCCACGTGTCTCATTTTTATCCCACTCTACAAATTTGTGGTCATTAATGACCCTATGTATTGGCTACTAATCAAAGTACCTACAGTGAACTTGTAGAGAAATTCAGAAAATCCCATTCTCTTCATATAGCCAAAAAATAATTAAATCAACTTAGAACTTCATGGCAATTACATTTCTTAGTTACTTTAAGTAGACTGTGCCCCATTTTTCATTTAGAAATATTAAAAATATAACCCGAAATCTGTTTAGGGGAATCTAACCATTTAGATTCAAATTATGATTATTCCCCACTGCATACTCTTCCTAATGAAAAGGTGTAATTACCACATGAACATTTTGTAGTTTGAGCAGTGTATGCAGGAACTCAGTACAGCTGGTGAACAGAAAATATTTGGGCATTTGTGCTACAATATGTTAGGCTACCTGTCAGCTACCAGAACAAGCACAGGTTCACCTCTCAAAATAACTGAAACTCTTAGCTATGCAATACATTCAATTGCTGCATAGCCACAAGTAAATAATACCATGTCTACATGTAAATTCTACTCCCAATCAGCAACCATCTTCCCCCAGTGTTTCTCATATCTTGAAGTAACAATTCTCTCCGCAGCCAAGATTATACTGTCCATTAAACTGAATTAATGGACTGTTTGGCAAACCAGAAACTGGCTCAATCACCACAGCACAACAAAGGAAGAGAAAGTAAACTGGAATATACTTCTACAATGCCCTGATTCCTTAAATCATTTAGTGGAAGTGAAAGCCACAGGGCAGGGAAAGGCAAAATATGTGGCTAGTCAACATTATGTAAATGTGGGGTGGATGCCAAAGGGGGAAAAGCTTGCTCTTAAGAATAGAAAAATCTAACAGTTGAACCTAATAAACTCTTTGCATACTTACTAATGGTAAATAGCTACTTTTAGAGAAAGAATTTAAGAATTTAGGTTAACTCAGGTGGTTCTCTTTGTGTGTATTAGTGGGGGGGTATTATTATTATTACTTTACATCTCTCAAACCTTTCTGTATTCTTCTATCTCAGATTGTACAACCCAGTCATCTAAGTGAAAAATTTAACCAACTGAGTAATATATGGCAATACCTGAACAAAAGTAACAGCCTTTCCCACTGTCTCTTTGCCTTCAGTCTTATTCTTTCTCATGACAGCTGAGAATGATCTATCTAAAGTGAAATCTGATCACATAATTCCTCAGTTTTAAACCCTTCAATGTCATGCCACTGCCTATAGGATAATCCCAAACTCTAAAGACAGTATGCAAAATCCCACCATAATCAAACCTCTCTCCCCATCCCACCAACTCATACTACACCTTGAACTAATTTGTAGTTCCTTAAAAAAAAAATAAGCCATGCTGTCTCTCACTCCCTTAGACATCATATAGGTCCCCTAACTCAAATGCTTTTCTCTTACTCATCCTGTTACCTACCCAGCAGCCACTTCTCAATATTCCTCCTTCACCCAATTCAAGACCCAGCTGATCTCCTCCTGGAAGTTTTTCCTGGACCCCTAAACTGAAATCAGGTGCCCAACTTGTGTTCCTCCGTATTTCCTTGATATGGTAGGCAAAACAATGGCCCCCAGATATGTCAACACTTTAATCCTCAAAAACCCATGAATATGTTACCTTACATGGCAAAAGGGACCTTATAGATGTGATTAAAGATTTTGAGATTAGGATTTAAAACCATCATCCAGGATTATCCAGGTAGGCCAATCTAATCACAGGAGTCCTTAAAATCAGAAAACTTTTCCAAGCTGCAGAGACCCAGAGAGATGAAAATGACAGAAGAACTGAACCCACTGCTGCTGACTTTGAAGATGGAGGAAGTGATCATGAGCCAAGGAATACGGGTAACCTCTAGAAACTAGAAAAGGCAGAAAAACAAATCCTTCTGTAAAGTGTCCTGAAGGCACACAGCCCTGCTGACACACTAATTTTAGCCCAGTGAAATCCATGTCAGATTTCTGACCAACAGAACTGCAAGAAAATAAATTTGTGTTTTTTCAAGCCACTAAGTTTATGGTAATTTGTTACAGCAGCAATAAAATACTAATATTTGGGGGCACCGTTGTTATGATACTATCACTGTCTATGTCTGCTCAAGGGTGGGAGCGCGATCTTACTCAAAATTGTTTTCCCAATACCTACACAGCTGTTGTCTAGAGAGATGCTCAACAGTATTTTAGAACTGATACATGTTCATAATGTAATTCTGAAGGAACTTATTACTATAATTAAAACATTCTTCTTCAATTCAGAATCTTAACTGGCAATATGAATTGCTTTCATTCTACATTAGTCATTCCAGACACAGAGATCTATTAATACTAGTTTACTTCTTCTGACTTGTCTCCTTTTATTAACAGGACAAGTACTCACTGTGACACAGTCTTCCCATGGAGCTTGCATGTATTTAGCTTTTTTTTTTTAAATCAATTTTCCTGTTTCATATCGCATACCATACTTTTTAAAATCATATATGTATGCTGTCATCAGGAACACGTTTTTAGTTCTATCAATTCCAAGATCCACTAAGAACTATTTTATTTATCCACCGTGATTTTAACTTAAGGATCTGACAAAATAAATTACTACTGGAAGTTCATTCTTAAATCAAGGATTTAGAAATATTCAGAAAGTGCCATTTCACAACCCTCTAAAATTGGCATTATTTTCCCCTTTTCAGAGGCATGCTTAATACTATAATTCACAGTATCAGCTGAGGGTGTAATATGTGCCCATCTCTGTGGTATTTTTAATCTTTACAATGACCCTACAAAGGTGATTCTACCTATCCTTACGGGGACAGACATGGGGGGCTCAGAGGATTTAAGTATCTTGCCTGAGATTAATTACACAGCTCAAAAGTAGTAGAGATGGGAATTCAAGTCCAAAGTCAATTAAAGAGTAACAAGAGTAAATTTCTTAGATCGACCCTTATATAGTTTATTCAACTATTCAAAAATGGAATTTGGGAAAAGTCAGCTTTCACTGTGACACAGAGTTTTCAGACTGGCAGGTACTCATGAAGGTATGGCAGCGGCTATCATAATACACCAAAATGTCCCTATCATGTGACAAGCTGAGAAGATGTATACTGGCCATAAGATAACTTCGTTTTCTTTGTACCTTAAAATACCTATTTTAAGATGAAGTTAAACTGTAAATCATATCAGTCCTGTGCATCTTTCCTATCAACTGACACTTCAATTCTTCAGGAGATAAAAAGTAGAAAGATTCTTAATTTCAGGCTCATTTTGTGGCTTAAGACTGATTCCATATGCAACTCAAACCTCTCGTTCAACATCTTCTGATGCCTCTCATTACTAATGGTTAGCATTTACACAGGCTTAAAAATGGACTGCAAAACATTGGCAGCATCGATCTTCACTTCACTAATTAGCTCTGCAATCTTAAGTCACCTCACTAACTCTCTGGTCCTTGGTTCTCTCCTCTGTAACACAACCTTTTCCTAATTCTAAAATCCTTTGCATTCTGCCTGGCATTCTACTGAGCTCAGTGGCTGGTAGAAACTTAGAAGGAATGAGGATATAATTAAAAAGCTTCAGAGGGACTATGTTTGAATCTCAGTGCTATCACTTACTAACTGACCTTGGGCAAGTCTTAGTTGCCTTGTCTGTAAAATAAGGACAAAAATGCCACCTATGATTCTTTTGAGGATTACATTTTTAAACACTTTTTAAAAATGCATCTAAAATAATGCCTGGCGCTGAGTAACTACTCACTAAATATTCCTTTCTCTTACAGTGCGACTTGTAAGTATTATAACCAGATTTTTCAAAGAAGCCATTTCTTGAAACAAGATTTTAAAATTTTGTAGGATTTAAAGATAATGGAGTATATCAAGAGTGTCTTAGTCTACTTGGGCTGCCATAACAAAATACCTTGGCTATGTGGCTTAAACAAAAGAAATTTATTTTCTCACAGTTCTGGAGGCTACAAGTGTCAGATGATGGTCTGACAGAGTTGGTTTCTTGTGAAAGCTCTCTTTCTGGCTTATAGACAGCCACCTACTCACTGTGAGTTCTAGTGTTCCTTCTTATAAGGGCACCAGCCCTGCTGGATTAGAGGTCCACCTTTACAACCTCACCTAATCTTTTATCACCTCCCCACAGGACCTATCTCCAAATACAGTCACATTGGAGGTTAGCACTTCAACATATGAATTTTGGGAGCACTCAAACATTCAGTCCATAACAAATTGTGCTACTTTATTTTTGTACTGAGAGTTTATTTTAAAGCAAAGTTTATAAATTTCAATCAAATCTCACGCCAAGTCTCTAAGATGAATAGAAGTACTATGATCCTACATGGAGACCTGAGGAACAGACATGGAGAGGTTAAGCAATATAACCTTAATGACACAACTGAAGAGAGGTAGAGTTACAAACAGAATTTGAACCTTTTAACTTGGAAGCTCATTCCACTAAATAATACTGCATTTTTGAAACTTCTATTTCTAAATGTGTTATCATTGTCCTCTCTCACATTACTTCTTAAAGCTGCCTTAAAATTCTGTTTTCAATAGAAAAATTTAAATAATATTAAAGAAAGGGGAAAATTTTTAAAACGACTAAAGTTCTCAAAGCCAGGGAAATAGGTTAAAGAGAGCCATGAAAACCAGGGTTTAATTAGCTCTATGGTTTTGTGATTTCTGCTTTCAGGGAAAGCCAAGAAACTGACACATCAGCAAAGTCATTGGCTTATTTCTTGACCAACACTCATCAATGAGGCTCATCCACCCACAGACAAGCTGGAGTTAGATAATTATTTCCAGTAACTGAAAGATGCCTATTCATGCTTTTAGAAAAGAGTTTACTTTAATATTATATTTCACTTTCTCTGGATGGCAGAGATTTTATACACCATCTCTCTGGATGGCAAATACTACTACACAACTATATCTGTAGACATCATACAGCCATAGAGGGTTGTTTCAGAGAACATTCTCACAGGGTGGGGGTGGGGGGACAGAATTCTTCAGCGGGGGGGCGGGGGGGGACACTGGCTTATATTTGGTAGGTATTACTCCTCAGCCCACTTTGGCTAGGCATTAAATTCTTTTTCTCTTTTTAGAGATTAAAAAGTAAAACTAGGTGATGTTATTCCAATTTTTATCCTTTAGCACTGACGTGCAGGCTGGCACCTCCTAGAAAAAGTGAGAAACTTCCTATTCAAAAATAGCAATTTTTATGGGGTTTTCTGTGCTTTTTGGAGGGGAGGGAGAAAAAGAGAGATGGATCATATTGTACTTGTCCTTACCTAACCAAATTAAATATTCTATTTTTTTCCCTCCTTTTTTCCCCCCTGAAACAATGTTTGTACTCACTGAGAAAAATGTAGTACCTCTCTGTGTTTCTTCAGTTGGAAGCGCAGGGGAGGGGTGGTGGGGGGGTGACTTCCTGTTGTTAATTTCTAGATTACCTCCCCTGCCATCTCTTATTTGGCTCTCAGCCCCTTCACTGCTTGTGTTACAATTTTCCTGCATCAAATTCTTTCTGTTGTAAATACCTGAGAGTTTCCATTCTCCTAGTGAGACTCTGACTGAAAAAAAACCACTTACTTGGCAATTTTATTATTTACTGTTTTTTGAAATGTTAGTTGGCTTTTTCATATACTTATGTGCTTTAATATGCCTCCTCAAGTAAAAATCTTAATCCTGAATTCATGGACTGTGAGATCCTAACTCTGACTTCTTAGGGCACACACACTGAAAACAGGATAGGGAGTGCAGAGGGAGAAAAAGTAGACATGGAAGGTCAGGGAACAAAATGGGACTAGCAAAAGCTACTAAGGTAACATGCTAGCCATGACAGAGTAATGTCAACCAGGGAGTCTCTCAGATTGAGATGTTCTTTGAATACAGCAAAAGTATTATTAAAAATAGGTCAGTACATGTAAAGACAATGAATACAGCAAGCAATGATAATGCTATTATATAACCTCCAAGAATCAGGACTCCCATTCATCCAGTTAATTATGCAATTTCTTCAGGGGCTCCCCCAAACTGGCTAACAATCCAAAACAAAATTTTATGTATGAGTAATTGTTAGTGGCTATAACTTATAGCAATCTACTGAAAATGCAATTCTTAAATGCTAACACTACAAAGATAGATTGATACCACCATACAGTACAAACATTATTTTAGGAAAAAAATGGAGAGTACTATATGGCTCATGCACACCTCTTTCAGGAAATGGTTGCAATGGGGCTAGTATCCCTAAATCAATACTTTGACACAATCTTTAAAAACTTCCGGCCGGCAAGAAAAAGTCCTGGGAGTCCAAATTTAGATAATCATTTATGTTTCAGCAAATCAGATTGCTCTGACTTATAGGCACAAATTCATAATGATGTAATACAAATAACAACATCAGCTAGCAATTAATTAAATAGCAGTTACTCTATTTATGTGCCAGGCACTTTTCTAAGTGCTTTATATACTTAACTCATCTAGTAATTCCCACAACTCGTTGGGGTAAGAACTATTATTTCCCACTCCACCACCATTATTATAATTAGGCTTAAAGACAGTAAGGAAGTTGCCCAAGTTCACATTACTAGTAAGTAACAGCTACAATTTAATCCCAGGTAGTCTGATTCCACAGTCCATGCTCTTAATTATTATATTATATTCTGTCCCTAACTTGGTCAAGGTGATACAGGGAATTGGATGGTGAAACCACGAATTTAATACAAGTCTTGAGCTACATTTAACGAAAAACACATTTAGTTATGAGACATGTGAGGTTATAATTCTTCAGCTCTCCCTTTTTAAGCCCTTAGAAATCTTTACCATCACCAGCAAACAATGCCTGTGGAACTAGGCAATGGGCATAGCACAATATGGGACCCCAGTGCCATTTGTAAGTCAAACAGTACATAACAAAAAGAGCAAAGTGTTTATGGTCAGAAAAACGTGGGTTAGGGGCGCCTGGGTGGCTCAGTCGTTAAGCGTCTGCCTTCGGCTCAGGACGTGATCCCGGCGTTCTGGGATCAAGCCCCACATCAGGCTCCTACGCTGGGAGCCTGCTTCTTCCTCTCCCACTCCCCCTGCTTGTGTTCCCTCTCTCCTGGCTGTCTCTCTGTCAAATAAATAAATAAAATCTTTAAAAAAAGGAGAAAGAAAGAAAGAAAGAGAAAGAAAAGGAAAGAAAAGAAAAGAAAAACGTGGGTTAAAGTCTTAATTTTGCCATTAACTGGCAATATGCTATTAAACACAATACAGGGTCTGGAGTCAGACACACCTGGATTGAAATCCCAGCTTTAAGATCATTGTGTAGAGTGGAAAAGTTTATATACAGTACAAGGGCACCTGGCCAAGAAAGCAAAATGGGGCTGGAATTCTGCCTCCATTCAGCTCACCAAGCCATCCATCCTGGAATGGGGGCTACTTGTGGTAGAAGAAGTGACACCTAACACAAGCCCCCAGGCTACTACCTAGGGTAGTGTGGCAGCCCAGAAGTTTCAGTTATCTCATTGGTTCACCACAGGGGGCACCTTTTTCCATTTCAAGCAAAGGCTTCTCACAAGCTAGAGGTTATTTTCCTACTCCAATACTAGCTATGTAATCTTGGGCAAGTTACTTCACTCTAAACCTCACGTTCTTCATTTGGAAAAAAGGTGTGAAAATAGTACTTGCTTCATAGTGTGGTTTTGAGGATTACATAAAACAATGCAAGCGAAGTGTTTAGTACAGTGCCAGGCACTGAATAAATGCTCAGTAAATTGTAACCAATAAATCATAACCACGTGTAGTATCACAACCTGAGCCTCAGATCTCTCATCTGTTACAATGAATACCATCTAATTCTAAGACATTTCCATGAATGTTGAAGCAAGATGAGAAGGCATTTCATAAACTATTACATGTTTATTTATAATTGTTATATAAAGAATTAGCAAATACAAAAAGTTCTTGGTACCCAGTACTTAGTAAGTGCTCAACGAATGTTTATTAAATGGTATTGTTGCCATTAGTATTGACAACTCATTTAAATTTTTTGCATCATACATTCATGTTTTGGGTATTTCTTATTTTAGGGAGGATAATCATGTTCATGGCTCTTTTTAAATTGTGAGAGGAAAATTATCTCATTAGAGAGATCTGTAAACAATACAATCTAAGGGGCCTAAGACTAAGTAGTATCCAGTCAAAAAACAAAACAGAATCCTACAACTTATTAGGTTTGAACTAACCTTAAAAATAAAAAAAAGAGAAGAGGGGCACCTGCGTGGCTCAGTCACTTAAGTGTCTGACTCTTGATTTCTACTCAAGTAATGATCTCACAGTGGTGAGACAGAGCCCCAAATCGGCCTCAGCATTCAGTGGGGAGTCGGCTTGAAATTCTCTCTCCCACTCCCTCTGCCCTCCCCCCTGCCTGCACGCACACGATCTCTCTCTCTCAAAGCAAATAAATAAAATCTTTTAAAAATGGAAAAAAAGAAAAATCACATCAGAGACACTAAACCTTCTTGCTTAAAATTAGAGCCTCTCAACAGAAAAGAAATTTATATTCACATGACACATATAGACCACCAGATTTACACATAGTGGCATAACTATAGATTCTCTGAACTTGGAAACAGCATTCCTCATAAACTGTTGATCCGTTTCAAACTCAAAATAGATATCTGACCTTGCTCTCTTAAGGGCTCCTTCCACCCTTTGGGATATTTAAAGTTTCTATTACCATAAATTCCAAGCTTGTAAGTCAGCTACAGCAGCTATGATTCAGCTACAAAGAATACACACCACAGGTCTGCAAACTAGAGGATTTAACAGGCCTCCAATTCTGCAACAGAATGATGCTTACTGTGAGCCATGCAGCACGCAAAACCTGAAATCTAATGAAGACCTAAGACTGCTTATACTTGCTTCATGTCTGTCCTTCCAATGTGCTTATAAGTTTTGTTGCTGTTCACAGTTATTTCCACCACCAGAGTGGTAGCTACACAACTATTGATACAGTGCTAAGGGAAGAATGTTTTCTCAGCTTTATGAATGCCTGCATCTTCTTAGCACTCAAGCATGAAGCACATTCCATATTTAGTGTAGATTATTCTCTCCATCAAGACATCTTGATGGGGGCGCCTGGGTAGCTCAGTCGGTTAAGCGTCGGCCTTCGGCTCAGGTCATGATCTCAGGGTCCTGGGATCAAGCCCTGAGTTGGGCTCCTACTCAGCGGAGAGCCTGCTTCTCCCTCTCTCTCTCTGCCATTGCCCCAGCTTGTGCTCTCTAATAAATAAATAAAATCTTTAAATAAAAAAAAAAAAGACATCTTGATGAGATGGACACCAAGTAGCTCTGGATTCAAATCTGTATTGGTCACTAAATAGTGTTATGTCTTCAGCACGTAATTTAACCTCTGCAGGTCTCCTCTGAGGTAATATATGAAAGAGTTTTTTTTTTAATTATAAAATGATATACATATGGAAATGATTATTTCTGCCAACAGTATGTCATACAAATAGGTATAAAAATCCCTGCTTTAGTTTTTTTAATTCACTATAAAGGAAAAAAAATGAAAGTGCTTGAGAATAGAAACATTCTACAAATGCAAAACTTATGAAATTATACCATCTTTCGATTCTTTATAATCTTATTATAGCACCCGCTAGAGGTATTATACACAAAGGGCTCAATCAAAAGTTAACCATAATTTGGAAACTTCTAGAAACGAAGTATTGACAGTGGGGATAATTAGCTTCCTCAGTAATAGTATCTGTTTGGCAATACTTGCTGCTTTCTTTTGCTTTTTTAGTAGTATTTTATGTAGCCACATGCTGCTTCTACAAGGGCAGTAAAAGAAGAGCCTCAAATTTGCCTATCCTGACATCTCTCATGGGTACACAGGATAAGCAATGTTACCTCCATTTAATAAATGAGAAAAGTATGTTGATCATCTCAACCTATGAAATAAAAAATGAAACCAGAACCAGAGCAATAAATAGGCTAAGTTCGCTGTCCTTTTTCCTAGAATACACTACATTCCTTGGGGCAGGACAAACCTCCACACTGAAAAAAAAAACAATAAAAAGACTTCCCTGTCGTTTCTCTCTCAGGCTTCTTTACTACCCATCTGAGACATCTGAACAACAGCGCACACGAAACAAAAAGTTTGTCCCATAAGGCATAGCAAGGCTTCAGCAAGGCTGAACTTCATGAAATCTTTGTTTTCTACTTGGAAGCTCTACAAACTATATATACACCGACCTCCATTAAGATCAAGGCCAGACTCGTGTGACTCACACTGCTGCATTTGGGAAGGAAACCCTGGACATCTGGCAAAATAATCTGTCAAAGACAGGGCTCCCTATTTCTGCCAAATGCCAAGTATGATACAGAATGACTGCTGCTAAGGTGCACTTACCTCATTTACAGAGGACTGATTTTCTTTATTAAATGTGCATTATTACTAAACTACAACGTCTCTAATCCAGAGTACACCTCACATATAAAGCACGGCCACTAAGAAACAAAACCACCACTTCGACTGGCTTTAAAAGCCAACTAAGAAACACAAGGGCAGTTTAAGAATCGTACAATTTGGGGCACCTGGGTGGCTCAGTTAAACGTCCAACTCTTGGTTTTGTTTCAGGTCATAATCCCAGGATTATGAGACTGAGCCCTGTGTCGGGCTCCGTGCTCCGCAGGGAGTCTCCTTGAGATTCTGTCTCTCCCTCTCCCTCTGCCCCTCTTTCCTCTCGTGTTCTCTCTAAAATAAATAAATCTTTAAAAAACAAAAAAAGTACAACTGACCCTTGAACAATGCAAGCATTATGGCCACTGATCCCTGCACAATCAAATATCCCTGTATAAAATGTGACTCCCCAAAAACTTAACTACTAATAGCCTACTGTCAACCAGAAGCCTTACCAGTAACAAACAGTTGATTAGTACATATTTTATATATGTATTATATACTGTATTCTTTTTTTACAAGAATTTACTTATTTGAGGGGGGGGAGGGGCAGAGGAAGAGAATCTTTCAAGCAACTCGGGGCTTAATTCCACAACCCATGAGATCATGACATGAGCCGAGACCAAGAGTCTGACACTTAATCAACTCAGCCTATATACTGTATTCTTACAATAAAGTAACTAGAGAAAATAATTAGATAACTCATAAGGAAGAGAGATAACATTTGCACAATGTACTGTAAAAAATTCACATATTAGTGGAACCATGTAGTTCAAACCTGTGTTGTTCAAAGGTCAACTGTATTTCCCAAGTTAGTAGCATACAAACATGTTGTCATTGGGACAATATTTTGCTAACAACGTATGGCAACATTGATATGATATACCACAAGCTAAAAATGGCTCCTTATCTAGACATGAGGTCTGCAGATGAAGTAAATGCTGATTTGGTTTTAAAATACTAAATATGTTTCAGCTGCTGAAATGCATCACCAATCTGAATTTATACAGAGAACATATTGAGTCCATAAAACATAACAAAATAGTGTATAAACTTTCAGAAGGCAGAAAATGAATGGATTTTTTTTGACTAGAAGTGTGTTTTTAAGTTGAGACAGAAGTTTTGACACAGAGGTTGTTATTGAAGACTTTCGCATCTGACAGATCTGTGCTCCTGTGGCCATGATTTGATATGAAATTTATTTTAAAACCATTTAAAGTGAAATTGACACTTGAAACTAATCAAAGTGTAGTTTATTCATGTGAATTTTCTTACATAGTCTCTCTTTTATGAAAACCGTATTTGGGTTTCTAAGGAGCTGGTTGGCCGACTCTCATGGTACATAGATGATCACTGTTCCAAATCTCACCTGGGATCATTCTCCTGTGCCAATTTCCCTTTCCTGATACATAACAACTATTTTGGGTTCCTGGACCCAATTCCAACATGTGTGTGAAGGGGTTTCCTAGTCCACCAATAAGCAATTGTTGGACACCAGCAGGGTATGCAGAAATTCAATTCAATTCTGATACCATCTACTTGGAGACAGTGTCAGAAACTCAGGAACAGCCAGATGGAAGAGATGCATAAGGCAAGGGACACAGAGTTTCCATGCTCTCTCCCAGCATACCATTCTTCCCGCATCTCCACAATTCACCAGCCCAGAAGCTCTGAGCAATGATTTTTGAAATAAAATATCTAAAAAGATATGGGCAACTGGGTGACTCAGTTGGTTAAGCAACTGCCTTTGGCTCGGGTCATGGTCCTGCAGTCCTAGGATCCAGTCCTGTGTCGAGATAGAGTCCCTGTCGAGCTCATTGCTCAGCGGGGAGTCTGCTTCTTCCTCTGACCCTCCCCCTTCTCATGCTCTCTCTCTCTCTCTCATTCTCTCTCTCAAATAAATAAATAAAACCTTTTTAAAAATTAAAAAATAAGATAAAATTAAAAAATAAACTAGGGACCCTTGATTTCATATCAGAGTCCATTGAAAGAGCTGTTTCATCAAGGACAAATATTTAAAACAGTGTAATTACACAGAAAACATTTCAACTTGGTCTTAAGAGCTGATTTTTTTTTTAATTTTTTAATTTTTTTAAGATTTTATTTATTCATTCGACAGAGATAGAGACAGCCAGCGAGAGAGGGAACACAAGCAGGGGGAGTGGGAGAGGAAGAAGCAGGCTCAGAGCGGAAGAGCCTGATGTGGGGCTCGATCCCATAACACCGGGATCACGCCTTGAGCCGAAGGCAGACGCTTAACCGCTGTGCCACCCAGGCGCCCCAAGAGCTGATTTTAAATAGAAAAATGGATTAAAGATATAAATGGCCAAGTTATACTAGGAGAAACATGAATAGCTAATTTATTTTTTAAATGTTCAGCCTCACTCATAATAAGAAAAATATTTAAAAGACTACAAAATTCCATTTCATATCCATTACATACATAAAAACTAAAAAGCCTGGGGCACCTGGGTGGCTCAATTGGTTAAGTGTCTGTCTTCAGCTCAGGTCATAATCTTGGGGGTCCTGGGATCAAGCCCTGCATTGGGCTCCCTGCTCAGTGGGGAGTCTGCTTGTCCCTCTCTCTCTCTGCCCCTTCCCCCCATTCATGCTTTCTCTCACTTGTTCTCTCTCAAATGGATAAATAAAATCTTTTTTTTTAAGATTTTTAAAAATTTATTTGATAGCTAGCTAGCGAGAGAGCAAGCTAACACAGGTGGGGGGTAGGGGTAGAGGGAGAGGGACAAGCAAACTCCCCACTGAGCAGGGAGCCTGACATGGGACTGGATCCCAGGATCTGGGATCATGACCTGAGCTGAAGGCAGACGCTTAACCGACTAAGCCATCCAAGCACCTGATGAATAAAATCTTAAAAAAAAAAAAAAAAAGAAAGAAAGAAAAGAAAAGAAAAAAAGACCCGACAACACCAAGTGTTGAAAAGGATATAGAGCAATGTAAACTCTTTTTTAAAAAAAATTTTATAGAGCAATGTAAACTCTTATACACTGTCGTTCAAAAAGTAAATTGGTGTGACAACTTGGGGCAGCATCTGTGAAGAAAAATATGCAAATCCTATACCCTAGCAATTCTGCTCAGAGGCAAATACCACAGAGAAAGCCTGGGCCATGTACCCAGAGAGAACTGCCCAAGAATGTTCACAGCTGCATTTTTATTACAGAAAAAAACAAACAAAACAAAACAAAAAAACCCCTGGAAATAACTGCCTATCAACAAGAGAATAGAAAACAAGTGTTCAAAAACTATTTGCTGAATGAATGACTCTAAGGGATGAACAACAGTGTTCTCAAAGGAGGTCGGAGACTCAGGAATCCGTGGGACAATACCAAAAGGTATAACAACCATGTCATCAGAGAAGAAAGAATATGGTGCAGAAAAAAAACATTTGAAGAAATAGTGGCTGAATACAATTTTGGTGAAAGACAAACTGTGGTATATATATCCATACAATGAAAACTATTTAGCAACAAGAAGGAACAAACTACTGATACATGGAGTAACATGAGTGGATCTCAAAGGCATTATAAAGGCATCATGCTGAGTGAAAGAAGCCAATCTCTAAATGTTACAAGTGATTTGATTCCATTTATATGATAACCTGCAAAAGGCAAGAGTTTAAAGAACAGAACAGATCAAAGGTTGGCAGGGGTTGTGGATGAGAAGAGGGTTTCTTTCAGTCCAGTGGACAGCACAAGAGAATTTTAGGGGTGGTGGAACTGTTCTGTAACCTGATTGTTAAGGGGGTTACACAAATCTACACACATGTTAAAATTCACATAGATGCACACACACAAAAAGTAAATATTATTATTTATAAACTTAGAAAAATCTGGGAAAAGTCTATATCCTCCAAAGTCATCTATATTTGAGATATATGGCATCACATATCCCATATCTTTTACATAGAACGTAAAAAGCCACCAGATCAAGAAGTTATATGGTCAATCACATAAACACTATGACATCTCCCTCAAAGATGGCTAACAAAAAATCTAAATAAGAGCATTGAACAATAAATTCAAGTATGTAATCAATGTCTTGCAACATAATTTTATCAGGAAGAAAGTACTCAATTTTGGGGGGGTTTTGTTTTTGTTTTTAAGATTTTACTTACTGATCTGTCAGAGACGAGAGAGACAGAGCAAAAGCAGGGGGAGGGAGAAGCAGGCTCCCCACTGAGCAAGGAGACTGATGCAGGACCGGATCCCAGGACCCTGGGATCATGACCTGAGCCGAAGGCAGACGCCCAACTGACTGAGCCACCCCAGCATCCCTCATTTGTTTTATTTTAAAGATTTTATTTTTAAGTAATCTCTATACCCAACATGGGGCTCAAATTCACAACTCCAAGATCAAGAGTTGCATGCTCTGGGACTCCTGGGTGGCTCAGTTGGTTAAGCGTCTGCCTTTGGCTCAGGTCATGATCCCACGGTCCTGGGATCGAGCCCTGCATCAGGCTCCCTGCTCAGCGGAAAGCCTGCTTCTCCCTCTCTCACTCCCCCTGCTTTGTTCCCTCTCTTGCTGTGTGTCTCTCTCTGTGTCAAATAAATAAATAAAATCTTAAAAGAAAAAAAAAAAAAGAGTTGAATACTCCACCAACTGAGCCAGCCAGGTCCCCTAGTGCTCAGGTTTTTTGTACTAGTTTTTATGGAGTCAATCTAGAATTAGAAGACAATAACTTTGCACATTTAAAAGAAAACACTCTTCTATTACATTTCATGCCTGTAAAACCTTCTTGTAGGGGATGGCAGATATTGCCAGTCTGTTAAATTAAATCTTTTTACCTTCTCCTTCTCATTCAACCTCTCAAGTTCAGTGTGCCCTAAAAAAAAAGTTATCTAAGCCCTGAGATGAAGGAGATGTCACCAACAGTACAGGCCTTTCACAGTGATAACTTCCACAAATGCAACTTCCACAGCCTATCAGGATTGCCAAAACAGAAGCTAGCAAAGCTAAAACAGTGCCCTTTAACTTGGGTGACCATGTGTCCTAACATGCCTGGGACAGCTCTGGTTTAATAGCTGCTGTACCGACATAATTTTTTTTTTTTTAAATATGCTCCACACCCAGCGTGGAGCCCAATACAGGGCTTGAACTCATGACCCTGAGACCAAGACCTGAGCTGAGATCAAGAGTGGGACACTTAACCAACTGAGCCACCCAGGCACCCCCTGACATAATTATTAACAGCTCTCTCTCTCTTAATCTAGACGGGCTGAGGTTTAGACAATGAATTATATGGATACCCCACCCTTAACCTATTTCCCTTAAGGCACCAAACCCACAATCCCTACCTATCACACCAAGACCTAAAAAGTGGACCTCACAAAGAGAAGTCTTTGTACTAGGTTTAAAAAGAGAAAAAAGAGAAGAAAAAAAAGACACAGGAAAAATGAATTTGATTAACCTAATGTGTTTGTGTTGTATTTACTTATTTTGTTAATTATAGCTAATAAAATTCTCTTCTCTGGACTGTATAACTGCATAAAAATAACCCAACATTCTAATTAATCCATACCCTAATATCTTACGAGAAACTCTATCAGTCACATTGAAGACAAACAAACCACCCAATTTAAAATCTCTACCCATGCCTCCATTCTCATTTTAAAGCAACTGAATAGCATAGAAAGGCCAATGCTTTTTACTCCAATTTAGGATGCTGTTTGCCAAATTCTAAGCAATTCCAATATGCTATATCTCCAGATGGAAAGTTTATCTCAGCTTCCTTGATGTGATATCATTGTCAAAAAAAGAAAAGGTTTCAAATTATAATTCTTCCTTGAGACTTAACAATGTGGATTGAGATTTCCTTCTTTTATAGTCTACCTAAAGCATTAAACTTACTTCCTCAGGGAATGAACTGCCCAGGCTCCTTATATCTTCTTGTCATCCACCCTTTGGGCAGTTCATGTGAACAGGAAAAGTTAATACTCCTGCTATCATTCCTTGGTAATAAATCTGATGGGAGAAAGAGAAGAAAGTGATAGACCTACACTGTGCATCATAACAGCCACTAGTCAGATGCTCTATTGACCACTTGATATGTGTCTCATCCTAACTGAGATGCGTGCATGGCAAGGATTTTTACAACTTAGTACAACAAGAAAAGAATGTAAAATAACATTAATAATTTTTAAATTGAGTACATGTGGAAATAGTATTTTTGATATTTTGTATTAAAATATATTATACAGGGGCACCAGGGGGCTCAGTGGGTTTTGGCTCAGGTCATGTCAGGTCGTGATCCCAGGGTCCTGCAATTGAGCCCTGCATTGGGCTCCCTGCTCAGCTGGGAGTCTGCATCTCCCTCTCCCTCCCCACCCCCCGCCACCACTTGTGTGCGCTCTCCTTCAAATAAATAAATAAATAAATAAATAAATAAATAAATAAATAAAGCTTTTCCAAAAATTGTAAAATATACAAATTCATCTGTTTCTTTTTACTTTTTTAGTGTGACTACTATAAAGTTTTAAATTACATATACAGCTGCATTATATTTCTATTGAACAGTCCTACAATAAACTACGTTTTGATGTGTTTCCATAATAATTTTCATAAGAACAATAACAGGCATAATACTGACTTACTTATAAAGTCTTTGCAATTGCACCACAGGTGTCAAAGTGACAAAATTATCTGTAATGAGAATAGTCCTTGTTACTCGACAGTAATAAGCACTATATTCTCCTTAACAGATCTTAAAATGAAATGAAAACCAAAGCAAAACTCAGAATATTTTTAAAATGCAATGCCCTGCACTTTTTTTGGTTTAAGGGGTATTTTTAATTCTCTAAGAATTTACTGGGTACCTACTATTTGTCTAGATGCTGTATGATCCCTGAAATATCTCAAAGCAACCAACCATAGACTTTTTTTTATTGAAATATATGAAATAAAATATCATATTTTATTGATATGTTATATTAGTTTCAGGTGGAGAACATAGTGACTTGACAATTCTATACATTATGCAGTGTTCACCACAGTAAGTGTGGTTACCATCTGTCACGATACAAAGTTATTACAATATCGCTGACTATATTCCCTATGCTATACTTTTCATCCCTGTGACTTATTTTATAACTGGAAGTCTGTACCTCTTCATCCCCATCACCTTTTTTGCCCATCCCCCTTCTCTCTGGCACAGGTATCTGGGTCTGTTTCTGTTTGTTTATGGAAGCAACCTGGGTGTCTACTGATAGACAAATGGGTAAAGAAGATGTGGCGTGCATACACATACATACACACACACAACGTGTATTATACAACGGGGAATATTACTCAGCCATAAAAAAGATGCAATCTAGCCATTCGTGACATGATATTATGCTAAGTGAAATAAGCTAAACAGAGAAAGATAGATACCATATGATTTCACTTACATCTGGAATCTAAAACACAAGACGAAAAAACCATAGTGCCAGTTTGGGAAACCTACGTCCACAGAAGAGTGTAACGTGGAATAAGGAAGCAAAACCTAGGCCCTGAACATAGACCAGATGCAACAAATAGGCAAGCCGAGTTCAAACAAAAATAAACTCAAACTATTACTCTTACATCTACTCCTCAACTTTCCCTTACATTTTTAGTTTATATTTTTACCTGCTTTTGGTCATATCTGGAGATACTCAGGTTGAAAAGGCCTAGACAGTTTCATTGTTAGGTTCTAAATTTCCTTTATATTTCCAAATTTCAAATAGGCTAACTTCATGCTTTGCAACCTACCATTAAGAGTTTACCCAACTTCTAAGTAAAAGATAATAAATAAGCTCCTCCCAATCCCCTCCATACTAAATACAGGTCTTGATATCTCAGAGTTGGTATTAAAAGATACAAATAAATTATTTTTCCATACCCTGGTCTATCTTAATTAGTAGCAATTATAACAAATTTTGCATTAAGTTTAGATTTTAGATGGCTGCTGACATTACAATGATAAAATAGAGTAAGATCTCCAAACACACAGCAGCTAGTATGTTTGTTTGGAGGCAACTTCAGGTACTTGAAACACTCAAGTCTTATTAACACCCCAGAATAAGACCTGAAAATAAGAAACTCCAGACTTACTACTTAGGACAGACACAGCTTCAATAAATATAATTCAAATGATATCTCTCTCTATAGCCAGGTTTATCCACATTAAAAGGGACAATAAATAAATAAATAAATAAATAAATAAATAAAATGTAGTATTTATCTAGATACAGGTGACATTTATGTCTCTTTGACACTTTTTTTTAATGCTTTTTATTATATTATGTTAGTCACCGTACTATGTCTCTTTGACACTTAAATCCAAGAGCATTGTACAACAGCTTTTATTCACAACCACAATAAATCTTTTGGATTCTCCAGATGTGTGATATGACTTGGAGCTTCTACTCAAGTGTCTTTTTCCTTTTAAGTCTGGCCATAATTCAAATATCCCCACGAAGGATACTTTTCCTTTTGATTTTTGAAAAAACTACAGCAACGCTAGTGTGCCTAGTATCAGGTAGTTCTGTATTTGAGCATTATGGGTAACAGTTACATCACTAGGTTCCATACCCTACCACATACACATAAGATGCTCAATAACTATTTCTTGAATAAATAAATGAGAAGAGGGGAAATATGCACACTAATATAATACTGCAAAGAAAAACTTGATGCAAGTAAACAAAATACAGGCAGAACCAGATGGGATGCTCTTCCACTAAAAACAGCAAAAAAATAGCTACTCAGTATGGAATGATGAAAAGGTTCTGGAGATGGATAACAGTAATGGTTCACATCAATGCAAATGTATTTAATGTCACTGAATTGTGCATTTAAAAATGGTTAAAATGGTAAACTTTATATTATGTATATTTTATCACAATAAGGTTTTTTTTTTTTTTAAGTAGGCTCCACACCCAATGTGGAGCTTAAACTCACGATCCTGAGATCAAGAGTCGCTTTCTCTACTAACTGAGCCAGCCAGATGCCCCTAAAAGAAACTTTTAATAGCTTCTCAGCCAAGTGTGACTATGGACTTTCACAGGAGGACACTGAGACTATGATGGTGAGAAATTCTGGCCATGTAAAATATTATGGTACATGGTACAGTAAAAACCTTAAAAATAAGCAAAAAGGCTCTCACTGAAAAAGATGTACTGTGAGGATATGCTGTTTCACAAAATATCTGTTTGCCAAGTTCCATGGCAAAAGTAACATACTATGGTAGCTATTTATGTATAAAATACTAAGTAGTATTTACTCCATTGGAAGAAAAACTAAGTATAATTTTAGGTAAACACAGACTTTGAGCCTTTAGAAATAAACATGCTTGCTTAAAAAAGAAATAAATTAAGGTGTGCCTGGGGGCCCAGTCCGTTAAGTGTCTGTCTTTGGCTCAGGGCATGATCCCAGGGTCCTGGGATCAAGCCCCGCATCCATCTCCATGCTCAGCAGAGTGCTTCTTCCCCTCCCTCTGCCTCCCCCCACCCTGTTCATGCTCTGTCTCTATCTCTCACTTTCTCTGTAAAATAAACAAATAAAAACTTTAAAAAAAAAAAAAAAACCAAGAAGAGAAACTAAACTGTTTTGATCTAAGTTGGTCATAAGTCTTTCAATTTTATAGTTTTTTAAAAACTCATATGGATCGACCACATAAACAATTTTATAATATTAATACGAAATACTTACTTGCAGATCTTGTTACACAAATCCAAAAAAAGGGAAGCAGGTCACTTTGAGAGAAAGTTCTATCCTAAATACACAAAGATTAAAATAAAACACAAAATCTCAACTGGTGATACGGGGACTATTTGCTGACCCAGAGGTCTATCTGAACATTCCTGCCATACTCTCCAACAAAACTTCAGGGAAAAGGTCTGACAGAAAGAAGTCTGCACTGCAGCTCAAAGAAATTTGGTATGCTAACAAAGGAAAATGGGCCTACGACTGAATAACCTCCAGTCTTGCTATTTTATGTTCAGTCCCAAAGCTGTGACCAGTCAGTCAAAAATTCAAGGCTTTTCTCCTCCTCACCAAACTCTTCCGGATCTAAGGAGCTACTTGGCAAAACAAAGTCCACTGAACAAATCTGCACTCCATCTGTCACTAAGTAGGAATATCCTATTACCACTCAAGTTAACTATCCAAAAATCCTTTTTTAAAAGAATTTATTTATTTGTATTTATTTGAGAGAAAGACAGTGCGTGTGCACGCATGAGCAGGGGGAGAGGCAGAGTGAGAGGGACAAGCAGACTCCCCCTTGAGCCAGGGCTCATCCCAGGATCCTGAGATCAAGATCCGAGAACAAGTCAGACGCTTAACCGCAAGAGCCACTCAGGCACCCCTTCAAAAATCCTAAAACAAACAAACCAACTCAAAAAACTGCTTTGGATCTAGAATAGAAAAAAATGAAGCCAAAAGATAGTTATTACATAATGGAGAGAAACAATTGTAGCATATATAAAAAATACTTTCTATATTAAAGGTGGGTTAAAAAAGGATTGGGTTAAAATAATTTTCAAATAACAAAAGAAACTATATATATATATATATGCATATATATACATATATAAAACTGTCAAGGAGAGAGAAGTGAAAATGAGTTGCGGCATAACCTACAAAAAACAAATGGCTGGATTACTGGAAAGAACTGCATAGTTTCATCATACTGTAGAACAGCACCTTGTTCAGCTTTTCAGAATCAGCTGCCACCAGGCACCAAGAGAACTTCAAGCAGAAGTAAAACTACTATGTAGAAAGGTTATTTTCAAGTCCAATTAATTGGTCTCAAATCCTATCACGAATATACCAAATCTTTCATCATTTCTTTATAGCTACTCTTTAAATAAGAGCATCCAGTAATAGCACCCCTCTAAGTAATACTGCAAAATGAATTTTTATTTGTTAAAGTTTCTTTCATTTGCTTTTAAGTTCATAATATAGTAATCTATATCATAAAGCTTATGCTTACAGGCTTCCAGAAGCAAAAACATGGCTTATAGGACACCTTAAATGTACATTACCAAAGAAAAAAGTGCTTTCAATGATTAGAACAGCCTGATAATGTAATAGGTACTAAGTATAAATATTTGCTGAATGAATAAAGGAATTATAGTTAAGGAATTAAATTAATTATAGTTAGGGTGCCTGGGTGGCTCAGTCCGTTAAGGGTCTGCCTTCAGCACGGGTCAGGATCTTGGGGCCTGGGATCAAGTCCCGCATCAGGCTCCCTGCTCAGCAGAGAGTCTGCTTCTCACTCTCCCTCTACCCCTCCCCACTGCTCATGCTCTCTCTCTCTCTCTCAAATAAATAAAATATTCTTTTAAAAAAAGAATTAATTATAGTTAAATTTACCATCTCCCCCTCATAAAATGCTTATATTACAGTGGCTCTAGAATCCTTTCTCTAGATAGCTCAAAACCAGGCAAAGCCATAAACACAATGTGGTGACCAAATGGTGTACTCTCCCCCTCTCTGCTTCCCTCACCACCCCCAGTACACACACCCATTTGATACCAAAACTGAATTTAAGGTACTTGTTTCCTTCCCTTTCCCTGACTTTCTGCCTTGAACAAAATCCTCAATAGTATTTTTACAGCTTTGCCTTCCCTAAAAATCAGCTCAGGAGTTGCCCAAATAGCAAGTGGAAGTGCATCGAACTACATCTTCAAGAGAAAGGCCTTTCCTAACTCAGGTTCTCTGGAGCGCTCTTCTCCAATGGGTAAAAATCAAAACCATAGTCCAGGTCCTGCCCACGGGCAACAGATTCCTTTAAAATTAGTGGCTCTTAAAAAAAAATAATGGCTCTTCATTATTAGACGTACCTCTCTGTGTGGAAGTTATTGGGCAAAACACGTCACACTTATCTTTCACTGTATCCCACTCAAACCTTACTAGGGTACAGTTCTCACTGAGTACACACTCACCGTAGTCAATGAATAGGCAAGCACTTAAGGAATCCATGAAAACCATGATTATTAATTTATAAATAAAAATATTGACCAGTGGTGACCAACAGGTTGTGACAGGAGGAACAGCATTTATTTCTGGGCATTATTTACTTTATCAAAGATCTAGCACTCTAAAATATGGCTGAAATGTATATAAAAATGCTGAGAACCTCTGAGGAAAAATGGTAATACAATAGAGTATAAATAAAACTGCAAGTCTGAAGAACCCCTACAATGACAAAGATGGACAGAGTATACAGAAAAAACAGGAGCAAGTGGAATCTAGAAGACTTATCAAATAAAAGTTTTAGATACAAATAATCCACAAGCCACAGTCATCTTGGAAGCATGGCACAGGAAATGTCAACAACAGTGACTGCTGACCACAGGAACACTCCTCTCACAGTATAGATTCCTTTTACGTTGCCTTCCACTTTCAAAATACCATCCACTTTCAAAAGAAGACTGTTTCTATAGTTTTATCTTTTACAGTGAATGTCTATAAATCACAGGGGCATATTCTTGACACAATTTCCTTATGTCTACTGAAACCTATATTTAGTCATGGTCAATTAAATGCTGCTTTCTCAAGGGCTCAATTAACTAAACTCATTAACTGTTGTATCTGAAAGGAAAAAAAGATTAATTGTGTTTACAATTAAATATATGAGTAAGTGCATTAATATTTTATTAACAACTATTGAAGTATGTTGGAACAGCCCACATGATACCAAATTTAGCTAGAATATTTTTATACATCCAGTAAGTCTTTGCCTATTAGATCTAGAAATGCCTCTCTAAGAACCATGCTGTCATCTCCCCACTGGCACAACTGGATTAAAGGATCTGTCCTGACAGTTCATTAAGAGAGATAACCACGCCTAACAGAAACACACTGGCTGCCCAGGCAGAGGAGCAAATGACTCATGGTACCTGTTGGTTTGAACTCACCCTTGGGTTACACTAGCTTTCATGACCTCATTGGAAGTGAAGCTGGAGATGAAGAAAACAACACACACACAAAATAAACAAAGAGACAGGAATCAGAAGTCAAAAAGAAATGCAGAAATAAAAGTCACAATTCTGAAGCTTAGCTGTTCAAGAAATTAAAAACAAAAACGCAAAACTGATAAGAATTGGGGCACCTAGGTGGCTAGTCAGTTAATCGTCTGCCTTCCGCTGAGGTAATGATCTCTGGGGTCCTGGGATAGAGCCCCAAGTGGAGCCCCGCCCACCTCAGGCTCTCTGCTCAGCAGGGAGTCTGCTGCTTCTCCCTCTCCCTCTGCCCCTCTCCCACCTTGCTCTCTCACGCATGCTCTCTCTCTCTCTCTCTCAAACAAATGAAATCTTTAAAAAAAAAAAAACTGAAAAGAAGTTTTGTTTTGGGAAAAGCATTCCTAATAGGATATTCTGTCATTTCACTGTTATGATCAGCCATAAACCATGGAGCTTCCTACTTTGAGATAATGAAAGAGAAAGCCTCACACTAGAAGGGGAAAGACCATGATGAAAGCATTCTTTTCCAGGTGGCCAAAGAACAGTGAGAGAGTTATTATTAACCCATATACAGCAAGGTGAAAAAAAACTGAGTGACAGGACTGAAGCAGAGTTAACAATAAAAATCTTCACTGGTTAACTTCATATACTAAGACATTAAGGGAAAGGGGCTGAACAACCACATATTCCCCAAACCCTACTCCCACAAAAAGACTACAGGACCATAAGAAGTTGGCTTTCTTTAAAATGGAAAATTCTTCTCTGTTTCATAAACAGAGAAGCCTGAAGGATTGCTGCAAGGGAAGCTATAAAAATGCTAAGTTCACCTAGAACTGAAATTAACACTTTTTAGCTAGAATTCAAATTTAAAAAAAAAAGATATATAGGGTGACTTTCATCACTTTTCCAGTTCCCAACATGTAGACTTTTATTAAAATCCTATTTGAAACAATACAATTTAATAAAATTTAAATGATTCTAAGCATAATTCCAAATGTTATTTTAAAAGTATGTAAAAGGGGCCTGAGTGGCTCAGCACCTGACTTCAGCTCAGGTCATGATCCCAGGGACCTGGGATCGGGCCCTCATCAGGCTCCCTGCTCAGCGTGGAGCCTGCTTCTCCCTCTCCCTCTGCCACTCCCCCTACTTGTGCTCGCTCTTTTTCTCCCTCTCTCTGTCAAATAAATAAATAAAATCTTCTAAAAAATAAAAATAAAAGTGTATAAAAGGGAACGGTCTACCTCAAATCTGAATATAAACTTCACTGCAATGTACCAGACATTACAGTCTTCTCTTTTTTGGCTATTAGTCAACAACTCACTAGTAGTCGAAAAAATTTTAAGGTAAATTACAGTTAGATACTCCAATTTATAGTACCTACTTCAGTAATTTAATTACAATGTCTTGTACATCTAATATGTGCTGCACATCACTGTGACATGACTTTTAAGCCTAAGTATTTACAGTCAGTGCACAGAGTGCTTACCTTCTAATACATACCCAAACATACTTTTGGCTCTAGCCGAATAAAAAAATGCAACAAAAGAGCTGGAGCCTTCAAAAATGAATAGCATTTTGGCCAGTAGAAAGGGTCAGGAGGACATCCCACAAAAAGCTGTGAACAAAGACAGAACCATAAGGCATGTCTCAGGAAACTAGCCCAGCAAAAGCGTAGGTTGCAAAAGGGAGAGGAGAAAAAAAGAACCTGGAAGACTAGACTGGGTTCAAACCATAAAGGGCTTTCAACACAAAAGCTCGGGGATTTTAAGCTTTATTCTCCAGGCAACAGGCAGCAAAGGATTTTAAGCAGAAGGGTGACCATTAAAAACCCTGTGCCAAATACAGAATTTCTACAGATAAGAAATTATAAGGTTCACATAACATTTCCTTATGTTCTGCTATTTATAACCCTTCACTATTGAAATATGAGGCTAGGATGTCAACATCAGAGCTATCAGTACTCAACATTTCCTTTTTCAAGACAATTAAGAATCCACATTTCCTTGCTTAGCATAAACTTTCTAAAATGGCTTTGTCTTTCTGCCCCATTTTATCTAAAACAGCACAAACCAGAGGAAAAAGTAGTCTTTCCAATGTTTGCTCAATCTAAAAGCTGAACCTGGCACATAGGGTACACATAAGTATATAAGACTGGCTCTATTCCTCACTCCATGAGGCTATTTTTGATTTGTTGGTCACGTAACTAAGGAGGGATGAGTGGGAGGAATTTCTCAGTGCCCCCAGGGTACTTATTCATATAACTTTAGGCCAATTCCACCTCTATCTTCCTCAAATAAACTTTTTGATTACTATAATTATAAGCTTTATTCCACTACCAGAACGAGAAAGCTTTTCCAGTGGTTTTTATTTGTAATGATTGTAACTCTGTCCCCAGTTCCAGCCTAGGCTTTCTCATTCTTTTACAATTATTACAGGATTTCTCCAGTAGCAATCCCAGAGGACTGCAAGTCCTAATGACTACTAACGTAACAACTGTACCTACAGATAACCACCATCTTTACCACAGCTCACTGCTACTCCTATGCCCACTCAAAAGTCCGAGAATGATAAGGAGTTGTTAGGGATGTAATCAAGAGCTTGCTGCACCTGCAGACAGGGATAGCCCACTCTTGAAACTCAGGTCAAAAATTAAGAAGCAGAGGGGTACCTGGGTGGCTCAGTTGGTTAAATGTCTACCTTCTGCTCAAGTCGTGATCCCAGGGTCCTGGGATGAAACGCCGCATCCTGCTTCTCCCTCTCCCACTCCCCCTGCTTGTGCACTCTCTCTCTCTCTCCCTCTCTGTCAAATAAATAAAATCTTTTTAAAAAAATTAAAAAGCAGAAAAGGGGGAAACACTGACAGCTTTCCTCCTAAGGAATTCACATGGGATTGCTTCCCTTATCCTCTCTTCTCAAGTTTTAAAATAGAAATCTCTTACAAATAGGTTATGTGCCATCTGAGGTCTGAGGCCGAGGCCTAGCAATGTGGGACTTTTACACGGAAAGTTAGTTTTTTGTTTTTTGGGTTTTTTTTTTAATTTTAGTGAAGGTTTCTACCACTTTTGCTTCTATACTGCTCTAACAGAAAGTTCTACCATTACATTAGTAATCACCATTATTTGTTTTCTTACCTCCAAAACAGTTATGCCTTCATATCTCTGAGAATGCAAACTCATAACTGAAGACTATGAATTATACCACTTATATGGTACCAACTGAAGAATTTCTGAAGTTTAGAAAAAGCAAGTTACGAGTTATTTTCAAGAAAAATGTATATGTCCATTTAGAGTATAATCCATAAAACACATGCCATACATGCTTCACTAACAAGACTAAGAAGTTCTGGGTAACATTGTAGCAAATTATAAACAACTTCTTGTAGAAACTTTTTATAAACACTGAAAGCAACCAGTCTGGGAAAGCTCTTTGACCAAATGCCAACAGAACTATTTCTCCTCACACTACTGTCTCAAATACCGAACAGCTTCATGATGACATCAAGCAACAATGTCCAAGATTGTCCACCATTTAGATTGCTAAATGCTTGACCTAAAAATCATCAAAATGGTACTATTAAGCTAAGGCAGAGGAAGTATAGTAATCAAACTCTTCACTGACAAATGTCACAGATTTTGAAAGCAGATGAGAGAACTACAACATTTAAATCATTAGAATCCGAGCTAAAATTTACTGACTGAGATAATAATAGGAAGAGGAGGTGTGGCTCCGAGTTTTTGTTTACAACCTATTTACTAAGGCAGCTTAGCAACATTTCTCCTGAACATCTCCAGGAGGGAAATGTTGGTCATAATCCTTCTTTCCCAACAAGCATGAAGGGCCGACCTTCATCTCTGCGGGATAAAATAAAACCATCTGAGGGAAAACAAAAGATATCTGGGTTAGAAGGAAATATTTTCTAAGAGAATGCAACAATTTTTTCCACTCTCACTTCCCTTTAGAACTGACAGTCTTTGTGAGTACAGGGGTACTAGGCAGCAACAGTCAATGGGGGGAGAAAATGAATCAGAGAAATTAGTCAGAATCTTACTATTTAGTTATCTAATAATCCAGACCTGGGGCTGGTGGTAAATCTGAGGATGTAGAATAACCTGCCAAAGCCCAACCAAATTTTACTATCACCATCCAGAGAACTACTAAAAGGAATACAGGCAAACATGAAGCAAAGCACTCTTTCAAACACATAAAATATTCACATATCCAACCTCCATGTGTACACACATCTCTCAATGCATGCAAAGGGTTATAAACAAAAAATGTTTATATTAATTTACTATTATTTTTTAAATTTTTAGAATTAAAGTACTAAATTATATCAATATGCAAAACAATATGTATGACTTCCTTTGCTTTAAAAAAAAAGTAATATATGCTTATTGTAAAAACTAAAATTAAATACAGAAATACATTAACATGGAAAGTGACAGTCCCCTGCAATCCCAATCCCCAGAGACAACTGCTGTTAACAGTTTAAACCCCAGTGTTTTATAATGTTCTGTAATTACAAAACCTCAAGTTTGAAGATCCACAAAGATAATAGGTATAATGGAGCACCTTCTCCATCCCCACACTCCTAGAGATACTAAAATACTCTCTACAATGTCCCTGCCAAGTGTTCAGGCAGCCTCTGCTTAAACAAATCCTTTGACAAGGACCTGACTACCTCTCAAGCAGTCCACTCCATCTTATAGCAGCTTTTATTCTAATACTGAGTGCCTATTACCTTGCTGTCACATCATCCCAGTTTCTGTCTTGAATATGTCTGTGCACCCTTAAAACCAGGTACTGCAATGAACAGTCTGAAACAATCATAGTACCCACTCGGGACACTACTTGTCTATTAATAGAGCCCAAATCACACTGTGCACTCACATGAACATGTACCACCACTCCAACCCCACCCTCAGTATTTTTCACATTACCTGCTGTTAAACTACATCACAATCATCTACAGTAACACTTATTTTTAGAATCATATGTGGAATTTTGCACTTATCAATGTTCAATAAATCTTGATCAGTTTAGTCCATTTCAGTCATCAATATTTCATCCATGTTATTAATAAAAATGTTGAGTGCTGAAAGACTACTCAGCTATAAAAAGAACTGAAATTCTGATATATGCTACAATATGGATGGACCTTGAGAACACTATGCTTAGTGGAATAAGCCAGACACAGAAGAACAAATATTGGATGACTACACTTATACGGCACCTAGAATAGAAAAATTCATGGAGACAGAAGAAAGACTAGAGCTTACTAAGAGCTGGGAGGAGTGAAAGTTATTGTTTAATCGGTACAGAGTATTTTGGGAGGATGATGAAAAAGCTTTAGGTATAGTGACAATGATTTAGTGGTAATGGTTACAAAACATGGTGAGTATATTTAATGTTACTGAATTGTATACTTACAAATGGTTCAAATAAATATTATGTTTATTTTACCACAATAAAGAAAAAAAGGAATGAATTATTGATATACACTAACCAAAAAGAAGCCAATCTCAAAAGGTTACATACCTACTATAGGACTCCATTCATACAACATTCCTGAAATGACAAACCTACAGAAATGGAGAATAGATGAGTTGTTGCCAGGGGTTAGAGAGTAGGGAGAGAAAAGATGGATATAGTTGTAAGAGGACAAGAAGAAGGATCCTTGTGGTGATGGATTTGTTCTGTATCTTGACTGTAGTGGTGGATACAGAAGAAATTGCGTGCGCACACACACACGCGTACACACACACGCGTACACACACACACAAATGAACAGAAATAAAACTGAGAAAATCTAATGCAATCTGTAGGAGCGCCTGACTGGCTCAGTTGGTAGAGCATGCAGCTCTTGATCTCTGGGGTCATGAGTTTGAGCTCCACGTTGGGAGTATACTTAAATATACCAGAACTTTAAAAAAAGAGAGAAGAAGATCTGTGAATTCCATCAATGTCAATATCCTGGTTGTGATACTGTACTACAGTTTTGCAAAATGTTCACTGGGTAAAGGGCATACTGGATCTTACTGCATTATTTCCTTCAAATGCATGTGAATCTACAATTATCTCAAAATAAAAAATTTAATTAAAATAAATTTAAATGCTGAACAAAAGATAGCCAAAGCATAGTGTCTGCTATCACTACCATTTTCCCGCTGTCTCCTGTTAATATGGTCACTACAACTAAAATATCCCACCATTAGACATGCATTCTTTCTTCAAATTCTTTCGTTATTTAACTAGTTATAAGTCCATTTAGTTATACAAATGTAAAGTCCTCATTATTTTCCCACCATTTACAAGGAAATTATTTTAAGCTTGGTTAAATATCCGGTACTTTAACTTTTTCAAAAATAAGTTAGTAACTATTTCTACACTCGAGTCACAGTGCTGTTCAATACTTCCAATGGAAATATGTGAGCCACATATATAAAATAGTAGCCACATTAAAAAAATTTTAAGGTAAAAATAATTTTAATAATATATTTTATTTAATACAATATATCCAAAATATTTTTTTAAAGATTTTATTTATTTATTTGACAGAGAGCAAGAGAGAGAGAGAACACAAGCACGGGGAATGGCAGAGGGAGAGGATCTCAAACAGACACTGCACTGAGCACAGAGTCCAGCATGGGGCTTGATCTCACGAACCTGAGATCATGATCTGAGCCGAAATCAAGAGTCTCTGATTAACCAACTGAGGCACCCAGGCGCCCCAAATATTATTTCAACAGGTAAATAATCTGATATGTATTTTATGATGAGGACAAAGGCAAGAGAGTTGTAGCGAAAATTAAATCTCCTTACAACCTACAGCCCACTGATAAATCCCTGAGGCATGCAGAGCATGACAGTCCTTAAGAAACTAATGGCTGTCTTAATATTGATGTTTCATCAAAGACTAAAAACAACCTTATCTGGACAAATAGTCAGATCTGCAAGGTCTGGTAGACCCTACTTTCAGCACATAGAAATTCCTTAGAAACTTAAATTATGGGGGCGCCTGGGTGGCTCGGTCGTTAAGCGTCTGCCTTCGGCTCAGGGCCTGATCCCAGGGTCCTGGGATGAGCCCCGCATCTGGCTCCCTGCTCTGCTGGGAGCCTGCTTCTTCCTCTCCCACGCCCCCTGCTTGTGTTCCCTCTCTCACTGTCTCTCTCTCTCTGTCAAATAAATAAATAAAATCTTAAAAAAAAAAAAAGAAACTTAAATTATGTCTATCCCCTTCCCTCCACAAACAAAAGTAAATAATCAGTCACTCCACCTCAAGAATTCTTCCTTGACCATGGTGCTCAGCAGCCCTGCATCATTTTACACTTAACAGCACATCTCAATTTGAACTGGGCACATTTCAAGTCACCTGTGGCTAAACGCTACAATATTAGTGTGGATGCAGCATTTCACTCAACTAGTTTTGCATCCTATTTGGAAAAATGTTTACAATTTTTAAAATTCCTTTTTAATTATCTATTCTAGAATCCTGCCTATATCACTGACCTTTCTTTGGACTGCAAATTTACTTTCTTCTCTTTTTCAGAAGACCCATCTTCAATTTCCCAATACTGTACTTCTCTCACTTTCTAAGATTTCTCAAAGACACAAATGTCATATACACACATAAGTTCTGAGTACCATGTAGTTCTTTTTTTTTTTTTTTTTTTTTTTTTTTTTTTTTTTTTTTCTGGGTAACTCTGCTTCCTTCACTATTCCCGGGCTTGGACTACTCTTTATTAGCGCATTTTCCATCCTTCATGTCAAAAGAGGTTCTTCACTGGGAATGTGAACAGGAGGTAAGGAACTGTGCTTTCATCTGTTTCATCATCAGGAAGTAAGAGTAGCAAGCCTATCCTTACCTATTATTCCAGTTTTTAAAAAATGTTTTTGTTGTCTCAGTAACTTTAGAAGCCTCATCTCACTTTAAGCTCATTCTGATAATACTCCAAGGTCGCTCGATTGTGTAACCTTCTCATTGGTCTTTTGTAAATGTCTGTTTTAGATCTGAGTAAAGCAAGGAATCTCTTTCGTAGTACACATTAGTCTTTAAAGGACCCTCCTCTAGTTCTTACTCATAATTCCCAATTAACAGTGTTTTTTTCTTTTTCTTTCTTTCTTTCTTTCTTTCTTTCTTTCTTTCTTTC
>NW_024426885.1:52789421-52791588 GCF_017311325.1 Ursus maritimus
TTTCTTTCTTTCTTTCTTTCTTTCTTTCTTTCTTTCTTTCTTTCTTTCTTAAGATTTTATCTATTTATTTGACAGAGACAGGCAGCCAGCAAGAGAGGGAACACAAGCAGGGGGAGTGGGAGAGGAAGAAGCAGGCTCCTAGCAGAGGAGCCTGATGTGGGGCTCGATCCCAGAACGCTGGGATCACGCCCTGAGCCGAAGGCAGACGCTTAATGACTGTGCCACCCAGGCACCCCTATTTCTTTCTTTCTTGAACACACTCCCATACTAAGCCTCTGTTCACAGATTTCCATTCATTTTTTTAGCTTTTTAAATGTAATTTCCAAAGTAATTTCCCAACTTGTCTTTAACAAGCATATTTTACCACCATAATCAAAAGGTTAAAAAAAAAATAGGTCTCAGTTTGCTTTATCTACCTTCTGTGAAATTAAATTATCAGAAAGGCTTGTCAAGATCGAGCAGATGCTCCAATTTAAGCTAAATGAGACTATTTCAATTCCCCTCCCCGCAGGGCGCCTGGGTGGCTCAGTCGTTGAGTGACTGCCTTCAGCTCACGTCATGATCCCGGAGTCCCTGGAATCCCGAATCCCATGTGAGACTCCCTGCTCAGTAGGGAGTCTGCTTCTCCCTCTGACCCTCCCGCCTCTCGTGCTCAATAAATAAAATCTTGTGGATAAATAAAATCTTAAAAAATAATAATAAAAAAATTATTTTAAAATAATAAATAAATTCCCCTCCCCCAAAATATATATATTTGAAGCAATAAACACCAGGTAAAATGACTGAGTGCCTATTAAGCACTAGCCTATATGCTTTTCATAATTACATTGTCTCATTTTACTACAACAACCTTTCAAGGTAGATTTTATCCATCCCATTTTATAGATGAGAAGACTGAAGTTTCAAGAGATTAAAGTGGTTTGTCCAAGGTCACCCAAGGAGGAAATGGTAGATTTTGAAACCAAGTCTGGCACCAAAGCCTGTGCTCTTTCCAACCATCTCTACCTCCTTACAGATATTCTATTTTTCCATTTAATATTAATAAGGCATAAATGCTCCTACTGAAAGATTACATTCATATTAAACCCACTAAATGTAGGGAAAAAAGTCAAAAGGGCAATTCTGGTTTCAGGGGTGCTCTCCTGTAATTCAATCAAGCTAAGAATACATCTAACAGTAACCTTCATTTGCTGCTACAAAAGAGGCACGTGTGATAGCTACGTAAATCATTCTCATGATCCAGTTAAACCAGTTATGAATTCTTTGAATACTCAAATTCCTTTTTCGGGAGGGTAAAACAAATATATAATCTAAATGTTATGTACAAAACCTGGCAATACTGGGTACAAATGTTTCTTAACCTGGTGAGGAAGAATGCTTACGGAGTGTGCCAGAAACCAACAGCATTTGTTTGACACATTTAGTATTTCTGGCTTTCATCAGATTCCCATAGGAATTAAAGGGATTTAATGCCATTTACCAGATCCTATCACATTTGATCTATATTAGTCCTTTACAATTTCTTCCACTGACCTTCGTACATCAACAATCTCCATTTTAATTTTTGAAACAGATGACTTTTACTCCCTTTATGACCAATATTTAAAAAAAACTAAAAGATACTGAAAAGGACACATGACTGCCTTCTTTGGAAAAAGACTCTGAGAGATCAGTTTGAAAAATGAATGAATGATAGGTAAAGAAAAGCTTAAAAAACATACCCCTACTCTTACAACTCAACAACAGAAAGACAAACAACCCAAATTTTTTTTTAAAGATTTTATTTATTTATTTGAGAGAGAGATAGACAGCCAGCGAGAGAGGGAACACAAGCGGCCGAGTGGGAGAGGAAGAAGCAGGCTCCCAGTGGAGGACCCTGATGCGGGGCTCACGCCCTGAGCTGAAAGCAGACACTTAACAACTGAGCCACCCAGGCGCCCCCAAACAACTCAATTTAAAAATGGGCTAAGGATTTGAATTGGCATTTCTCCAGAGAAGATATACAAATGGCTAAGAAGCACATGAAAGCATGTTCAACATCATTAGGAAATGCAGATCAAAACCACAATGAGTTACCACTTCACACCCACTAGGATGGCTAAACTAAACAAGACAGACAATAACAAGTATTGGTGACTGCGACACAGAGGGAGACTGGAACCCTCCT
>NW_024426885.1:52791598-52798889 GCF_017311325.1 Ursus maritimus
TTGAGTGACTGCCTTCAGCTCACGTCATGATCCCGGAGTCCCTGGAATCCCGAATCCCATGTGAGACTCCCTGCTCAGTAGGGAGTCTGCTTCTCCCTCTGACCCTCCCGCCTCTCGTGCTCAATAAATAAAATCTTGTGGATAAATAAAATCTTAAAAAATAATAATAAAAAAATTATTTTAAAATAATAAATAAATTCCCCTCCCCCAAAATATATATATTTGAAGCAATAAACACCAGGTAAAATGACTGAGTGCCTATTAAGCACTAGCCTATATGCTTTTCATAATTACATTGTCTCATTTTACTACAACAACCTTTCAAGGTAGATTTTATCCATCCCATTTTATAGATGAGAAGACTGAAGTTTCAAGAGATTAAAGTGGTTTGTCCAAGGTCACCCAAGGAGGAAATGGTAGATTTTGAAACCAAGTCTGGCACCAAAGCCTGTGCTCTTTCCAACCATCTCTACCTCCTTACAGATATTCTATTTTTCCATTTAATATTAATAAGGCATAAATGCTCCTACTGAAAGATTACATTCATATTAAACCCACTAAATGTAGGGAAAAAAGGGAAAAAAGTCAAAAGGGCAATTCTGGTTTCAGGGGTGCTCTCCTGTAATTCAATCAAGCTAAGAATACATCTAACAGTAACCTTCATTTGCTGCTACAAAAGAGGCACGTGTGATAGCTACGTAAATCATTCTCATGATCCAGTTAAACCAGTTATGAATTCTTTGAATACTCAAATTCCTTTTTCGGGAGGGTAAAACAAATATATAATCTAAATGTTATGTACAAAACCTGGCAATACTGGGTACAAATGTTTCTTAACCTGGTGAGGAAGAATGCTTACGGAGTGTGCCAGAAACCAACAGCATTTGTTTGACACATTTAGTATTTCTGGCTTTCATCAGATTCCCATAGGAATTAAAGGGATTTAATGCCATTTACCAGATCCTATCACATTTGATCTATATTAGTCCTTTACAATTTCTTCCACTGACCTTCGTACATCAACAATCTCCATTTTAATTTTTGAAACAGATGACTTTTACTCCCTTTATGACCAATATTTAAAAAAAACTAAAAGATACTGAAAAGGACACATGACTGCCTTCTTTGGAAAAAGACTCTGAGAGATCAGTTTGAAAAATGAATGAATGATAGGTAAAGAAAAGCTTAAAAAACATACCCCTACTCTTACAACTCAACAACAGAAAGACAAACAACCCAAATTTTTTTTTAAAGATTTTATTTATTTATTTGAGAGAGAGATAGACAGCCAGCGAGAGAGGGAACACAAGCGGCCGAGTGGGAGAGGAAGAAGCAGGCTCCCAGTGGAGGACCCTGATGCGGGGCTCACGCCCTGAGCTGAAAGCAGACACTTAACAACTGAGCCACCCAGGCGCCCCCAAACAACTCAATTTAAAAATGGGCTAAGGATTTGAATTGGCATTTCTCCAGAGAAGATATACAAATGGCTAAGAAGCACATGAAAGCATGTTCAACATCATTAGGAAATGCAGATCAAAACCACAATGAGTTACCACTTCACACCCACTAGGATGGCTAAACTAAACAAGACAGACAATAACAAGTATTGGTGACTGCGACACAGAGGGAGACTGGAACCCTCCTCAGACATTGCTGCCTGGGTTGTTAAATGGTGTAGTCAGTTTAAAAAATAGTTTGGCAGTTCCACAAAGACTAAACATAGAATTATCCTATCACCTTATAATTCTACTCTAAGTATACACCCAAGAGAAATGAAAACATGACCACAAAAAGCCTGTACAAGAATGTTCACAGCAGGAGCGCCTGGGTGGCTCAGTCGGTTAAGCAACTGCCTTTGGCTCAGGTCAATTCCAGGGTCCTGGGATTGAGCCCCGTGTCAGGCTCCCTGCTCAGTGGGAGCCTGCTTCTGCCACTCCCTCTGCTTATGCTCTTTTCTCTCACTCTCTTTTTATTTATAATAAATAAAATCTTAAAAAAAAAAAAAAAGAATGATCACAGCAGCATTATTCATACTAGTCAAAATGGAAACAACTCAAACATCCATCAACCGTTGAATGGATAAATAAAATATGTATATCCATACAATGAAGTATCACAGATTATATTATGCAATAAAAGGAATGAAGTACTGGGGCACCTGACTGTCTCAGTCAGTAGAGCATGTATTCTTGATCTCGGGTTCATGAGTTCAAGCCCCACATTGGCCATACAGCTTACTTTAAAAAAAAAAAAAAAAGCATGCTACAGCATAGCTGAACCTTAAAAACATTATGTTAAGTGAACCACAAAAGCCATGTATTGTTTGATTCCATCTAACTGAAATGTTCAGATTACAAAAATCCATAGAAATAAGGAAGTAAACTAGTAATTGCCAGGGATGGGTATCGGGGAAATGGTGAGCGATTGCTAATGGGTATGAGGTTTCTTTCTGTAGTGATGAAAATGTTCTGGAATTAGATAGTGCAGATCTAAAATGACTGAATTGCATACTTTAAAAAGGGTGAATGCTACGGTATGTAAATTACATCTCCATAAAGCTGTTATTAAAAAGAGAGAGAGATTTCTATCCTTTGAAGTTAAGGACAACCACACCTTTCCAATATCCTTTTGTGGGTGCTCACTGATAACACCTAGAATAAAAGACTCTAAATCTGAATGAGTTAGTTTTATTTTCTCATAGGTTTGTTCTCTGCACAATCTTTACTATTATTATTATTTTGCCATTTAAGAAGAATGAGACAAATTATTTTTTTCTTTTGAATATTCTGAAGAGAAATAAATACAACCAAAAATATCAATAAAAGAAAATCATAGCTGGATAAACTATGTATATCCATACAATGAAATATCATGGATTATATTATGCAATAAAAGGAATGAAGTACTGGGGCACCTGACTGGGTGGCTCAGTTAGTTGAATGGCCAACTCAATTTCGGCTCAGGTCATGATTTTGGGGTGGCTCAGTCGATTAAGCATCTGCCTTCTACTCAGGTCATGATCCCAGGGTCCTGGGATTGAGCCCCAAGTCGGGCTCTCTGCTCAATGGGGAGTCTGCTTCTCCCTCTCACCCTGCTCATGCTCTCTCCTGCGTGCTCTCTCTCAAATAAATAAATAAAATTTAAAAAGGAAGGCAGGCAGGAAGGAAGGAAGGAAAGTAGCTGTTTTTTGGGGCTTAGAAAATTAAAGAATCTCTGCGAATAGGTAAAAAGAAAGTTTTGGAAAGAGAGTAAGACTCAAAATCAATAAATGAAAAGAAAAAAACAAAAATTGGATGGCTAATACAGCCCTTAAAATGAAGTTTTATATGTATAATATTCACAGTCATAAAGTGGCACATTCTACAAATATTAAATACTGCGTTCAAATACAGCAATTTGTTCTATGAGACTCCAAGTAACTTAGTCCCAATTCCATTTCCCAGAGGAGGAAAAGGGGTCAGTATGATTTTCATCCAGATTCTAAGAACAGAAAATAAGCTCACAGCAATTAACTCCAAAATAGCACTACTATCATGTACACCCATCAGTCAGTACTCTTAGGCACAAACAGAGCAAAACATATTTAAAGTGTTTTCAACAGTATGGAAATGTATTGTTCGTTACAGAGCAGAGGTAGGAGTGGGCTTTAGAGCCAGTTCTGCAATATTTCCAAGGACCCAGGCCGTGTTCATCTTTAACTTCAGGCTGGTTATTCCTGTGATTTTGAGATGGCAGCCAGTAGTAACTGGATTTGCAGCCTTCTCTATACTCATGAAGTAGAAGAATGAAGGTTCCCTTATCTAAAGCCTTTTCCTCCAGGTTGAGTGGGCCACGTAAAATCATGTGCACATCCCAGAATTACTCATGCCACCAGAGGAAGTCCATGTACAGACTGGCTTAAACCCAGGCTCCTGAACCAATCACTTGCAAGGGGAACAGAATTATCATGATCGGCTTAGACCAGTGGCTTTCTAACTTTTCCAACTGCAAGTCACGGTAAGAAAAATATTTTACATCAGGACTCATACACACACATATTCAGACAAGTTAACGAATATTCCGTGAAACAAGACGTATCCTTACTATACACAATGCACTCTGATAGAAGAAAACTTCTATTACCTTTATTATTTCTTCAGTTGGTCGCCACTCTACTAAAGTGACTTTCTGACCCTTTAATAGGTCATGTTTGGCAGTCTCAAAACCACTGGCTTAGGCTAATCAGAGCTCTCACATGAGGTGAGTGTCAAGTTCAGAAACCTAACTACTGCTGCACAGTGGGGGAAAGGTGAAATAGTTAATGAGGCATCAGCCACTGCATCCATTAACATCACCCACAGTGCACTTTCACATACATTTTCTTACGTATCTTACACAGTAGTCTTGGGAAAATCTATAGGATATACACACAAGAAAGAGAGGTTTTGTCTTCTCATTTTGGAACTATGTTAAGACTTTTGCATATTTAGGATAAAGAGGTCATATTCAGAAACTGTTCACATGGATATATTCTCTGCAGAGCACCTACAAGTAGGGTCATCAGATATTATTAGAAAGGACAAACAGGAGTAAGTTTTAAAAGAAAGCTGAAAAGCTATAGTTGGAGCAGAGGTTCTTAACCAGAGATGATACCTGGCAATGTCTAAAGATATTTTTTTGGTTATCACAACCAAGGAAGCAGTGCTACTTTTACCTAGTGGGTAAAGGCCAGGGATGCTGCTAAACGTGTTACAATGCACAGGACAGTCCCCCTTTCACAAAGAATTATCTTACAAGGTATCAGAGTGATGAGGTTGAGAAATCGCATAGAATATTACCACCTTTGGTCCCGTTAGTCCATCTAAAGTCCAAATGTCACTCTGCAGTGTGAGAATATTAGATACATATGGACTATCCGTTCCAGTTTGAATTCAAAATGGAAAATGGAAGAGTGAGCAAGAAGCAGAGTCCACTTTATTCAGAGTGATAACTGCTCTGCATTCCAAGGCAAATTTATCTCACTTGTTGATGGAGTTGATTTCTTTAAAAAAAAAAAAAAATCTAGGAATCATTTTTCTATCACTTCATTATGCAATGCAATTCTTCATTTTTTTAAAAGATTTTATTTATTTATTTATTTATTTATTTATTTGAGAGAGAGCAAGCCCAAGTTGGGAGGAGGGGCAGAGGGAGAAGCAGACTACCCGCTGAGCAGAGAGTCTGATGTGGGGCTCCATCCCAGGACCCTGAAATCATGACCCAAACCAAAGGCAGCCACTTAACTGACTGAGCCACCCAGGCGCCCCAATAATGCAATTCTTTAAAAGGAAAGATCAATCAGGGCAGATTAGAGGTTGAAGTCTTTTTGTTATTCTAAAGCAGTCACGTGAGCTATCATTGTAACCACACAAAACATTGTTCCCATACATCAAGGTAAGAAGAGAAATAAAGAAGGGATTTCTTTCAAGGCCCACTAGGTTGAGACACAGGAATGAAAACAGAAGGCTTCGTCCCACTACTCACTGGACATGCAGTCTTTCTAGTATTTCTTATCTTTGCTAGAAACCTCATGCTGTTCTCCCCTAAACAGCATCCAAATGATTTTAGTCACTCCGTGATATCCGACAGCTCACAGGTTTAATAACACAGAAATATCCTTCCAGTCTCCACACCTGTAATGACATGCCTACTCTCAACAGGACATCTCAGCGGAAGAAAAAGTAAGATGCGTGTCCTCAAACTTTTGTTAAAACGACACAAAAACATCCTCTCCTTTATAATCTCCCTCTCACTCACCACACTACAGGAACATCAGCCAGCCATCCTGCTCTCCTCTAAACGACGAAACTCATTCACCACCCTTTGCCTCAAACCCCCACCCCAATCCCAAACCAGGGTGTTTTGACTTGTTCCCCCTACTAAAATATTCTTCGCCCTTAACATTACATGAATTTCTCCTTGTCATTTAGGTCTGAGCTTAAGTATCTTGACCTCAGAGAGGCTTTCTCTGACTACTCAAATCTAAATTAACCCTGCAATCACTCTCTACCGTATCAACTTTTCCATGGTTTTTAACTACTCAGCACCTTTAAACAGCCTTCCTTGTTTGGGAACTTTTTCATCTCCTAAGTCGTGTCTCCCCAAAAGAGAAGTCAGAAATTCACTTCCTCAGCCTCTTCTGCAAACAGGAAGCAGGTATGTGACCTAGATTCTCCCAACCAAACACATCCACATGATATTTCAATTAGGAATCAAGTGATATAATGGAAACACCACGTTTAATCCATTCTGCAGTACGTTTCAGACAGATAAACCTTCCTTTCAGAAACAGAAATGACAGAGGTCCTACCAGTTGCATCTCCTACTCGGCAGAGACGGTGCAAATTCCAATACCTGTTCCCACTGACAAAAGTGGTAATGCCTCCAATGATGTAGCCCAATGTTATAATTTAGACATTGTTCCTAGCTATGTCGTCTCCAAGACCGATTCTCCACTTTCCCCCAAAGATTCTGTGAGCTATATAACACCCTTAATTTTTTTCCTCTGCTTTAACTAACTAAAATGGGCTTCACCATTTGCAACTAAATTATCCGATTCATTCTTCATAAATGTTTTCATAAGATTCTTACAGTCTGAATCTTCTTGTTAATTGTTTTATTTATTGGCTGTCTCTGCCCACAAGAATATCAACTCCGCGAGCACAGGGACACTGTCTATCTTCATCCTTTATACCCAGGATTTAGAATAGTGATGCATATACAAGAGGTACTCGATAAAAACTCAAAAAAGTTCTTCACTGCTACATAAACATATACTTAGGAACCAGTTGGAAGAAATTCAAAATACCAGTGCTATAGGAATTAAGAACTAAAAAGGGATCAACATAGACTAGAGAACACAGAGAGACTTCATGAGACAGCATTTGAGTAGTGAAAGATAAACTGTAATCCATCTTTCTGCAGGGGTGCAGACGGGGAAATACATGCCTTCTAAAGGATGAGAACAAATGAATGGCACTGGGAATAAGTGTGGTAAACATAGAAATAAAAGATTAAAGAAAAGTGTGTGGAGCTCAGTGGGAAGTATCTTAGATATACAGGATGGGCAAGATTATGAATGGCTCTGAATGCTAGGCCTGGGAATGTTGTATTTGATGATGTTTCAAGAACACTAATCCTCAATGAGCATTTTCATCTATTCTTTATCCTAGATGTTATCTGCTATGTAAAACTACAACAGCTACCCACACATTTTCTACAGCATTCCCTCTCTGAACACTGGTGCTCTATATTTATCTGTTCAAGCTGAGAC